>NC_051176.1:60850889-60944461 GCF_013339695.2 Rhipicephalus sanguineus
CGCGAAGCTGATAGTATGTGTACACTGTGGCTAGCATTGAAAGCGCGAGTTTCCACTATTTTCACGAAACGTCGCGTCTCGCAGAACAATCAGATTTGTCGTGTCACGAGGGCCCGGTTTGTTCACTGACGCAGGGAACATGCAAAGTCGTAGTGTTCCTTTCTTGCCAACGCGTTAACACTGAGGCTAGCACAGCCGAACAAGGGAGCGACTGCATAGTGCCGCCATTTTGTCGTCTACTAACCCTCCTTAAAGTCTAGCTCACTTTACCCTCCTCGAGAGGACGCTCCTCGATTCCGCTAGGTGGCGCGACAGTCTATGGGCATTGCGAATATCCTGCTACGTGCTGCGCTCTCAATGCGAAGACACTGTGCAGAAAGAGCATCTTTCCCTGGAGCGGTCGTATTCTCTTACACCAACGTTTTGTAGAGTTACGCGATATCGGATACAAAAGAGTTTACTGCCAGCCTCACTTCGTATAACATTACAGTTTGTTGCCATCGAATTCATTGCTTCGTCCTTGCGGTGAAACTGACTTTTCTTTCGCGGGGGGGGGGGGGGGGCAGGGTCTGCGCGTCTGTATTGGATGACGACGCCCACACTGCAGATGACCAACGCGGCCTCCATTTCTCGCTCAAACTTGCGCAACTGAGAAAATTTTAAGCTGGTCAGGCATTTTGGCGCAGCGTGGCGCAATTTTAACAAATTTCACAGTTATGGCTCAGCTTGGCGCAAAAATAAGGAATTGTATCAAATTGGCGCAGCTGTTGCATCCCCGTATGTTGTCAATAGCCGCATTTACATGAATGCGACAGTGTCACGTCACATTTCTAGCACATTGCACTCATGTAAACGCACTAAGGAGGCTGTTACGTTTGGCCTAAAAATTCATCGAGGCCGACGCCATTGAGCGTACAGTTGTCTACCGGAATGCTGTCTTCTCCCCCCGTATCGGCGCTTAGACGGAGGCAGGAATGCCGATTCTTCCTGTAGGAGCTTTTGCCGGGCGGGCGGACATGTCGCTGTCGACGGATTTCCCAGAAAAAGGACGTCGGAATTCGGAGACCCCCTTTTGGCTTGTTGTTCTCTGCGTGAGAAAGCACCGCGGGAGAGTTTCTCACCCAGCCACATCTGCCTTCTACCCTACCGCAGCAGGGAAAATTAACCTGCGCCAGAGGGAGCGGTCTGCGTGTTTTCCGGAATTCGACACACCCGCTTTGTCGTGCGTTTTGGTCAGCGTGGGACTGCGCCGTTGAAGACGCTCCCATCAACCCAGGTGGGGCCTTCACCCGAGGCAGCCATCATTCAACACTTCTTCCAAGTATTACTGGCAGTGGAAACGGAGGTCATCGGCCCTTTCCCTTTGGACTGAAACTCCTCGCCGACCTTCTCACCTACGAGTCTTCGGGGCGTGGCGAGTGTATTGTGTGACTCTTTGCCTCCTTTCGGGAGGCCGGACGCCAGGACGACAGGTCACCGGATTGGCGGGAGACGTTGACACCGGTTTGCCAGTGCTTATGCAGTGACAGTCTCGGGGCTATAAAAGCCGAAGACTTTTGCTGTTATTTCTCTTCTTTTCACCTCCTGACTTCATCATGTAATTAAACACGTTCCTTCTTGAAAGAACGCGTCTCTTCCCTGAGAGCCAGCTACCGTAACGAGACCCGCCGAACCCCACTCCTTACAACTGGTTGGCAGCGGTGAGATGGACCTTGCGACTGCTATGACTTTCCAGGCTTCATTTTGTGTGTACACTTAAGTAGTGTAGAAGCTAGATTGTTTTTTGTGTGGGTTAGGTAGAGCACCTCTTTATGAGTATTGAGTGAGTTATAGGGATCACCTAACTATTAGCGAGCAGGACCAAAGCAAAACAGCAGTCATGGAGTTAAAGACAATGCTAAAAGACGAACTTTTGTTTGTATGTGAGGATCTAAGCATTGAGGTTGAGGAAGGAATGGGCAGGTCTCAAATTGTGAAGCTGATTATGGAAAGAGCCAGTAAGGGGGAGATTGAAACCGCGTTAAACGCTTTCAAAAGGTTTGAGGAGCAAGAAAGAAAAAGAGAGGAAAGAGAAAGAGAGAAACAGGAGAAGGAAAGAGAGGAACGGGAGAAGGAAAGAGAGTTGCGGAGAATCGAACTTGAGAATGAAAGCAGACGTTTGGCTCAAACGAGTGGAGGGGCTCCTGAGAGAGTGAGCGAGATAGATTCATACCGCATGGACAAATATCTAAACCCTTTTCAAGTCGGGAAAGATATAGGAATATTCCTCGGGAGTTTTGAACGGACTTGCGAGAGGATGAACTTTGCTCCAAGTACATGGTCGCAGCGGTTGCTTTCGCTGTTACCGTATGAAGCGGCTGAAGTAATTACCAGACTCAGCGCGCAAGAGGCAGATGATTACGCGAAGGTTAAGGCTGCCTTATTAAAGAAGTACCGCCTTTCAGCCGAGGCATTTCGTCAAAGGTTTCGAAACACAGAAAAGAAGGATAGTGAGGGATATCCGGACTTTGCCTACGGCATGAAGAGAAACCTAATAGAGTGGTTGAAAAGTGCGGAATCCTACGAGAGTAGAGACAGGGTCATCGAGACCATCTGTCTAGAGCAATTTTACAGGAGCATTCCACAGAACGTGAGGCTATGGGTGCAAGACAGAGATAACGTAAACACTGTGGAAAGGGCGGCCGAGTTAGCCGAAGATTACGCAATGCGTAGAAAACTGAGCATCGAGGGTGGAGGACCGGACGGGCGAAAGGGATCGCGGAAAGAGTTTTCGTTCAGAAAGGGCTCACAGGCGAAAAAGCTAGACAATCCGAGGGGAGAAACAAGTACGCCAGAGAACAAGGGTGAAAGCGCGAGTGGTGGACATTCCCAAAGAAAAGAGTTCGAGGCTTTCAGACCCATTCGCTGTTATAACTGTCAGAAGACCGGACATATCGCGGCAAACTGCAGAAGTCCTAAGGTGGTTTTTTCCTACGCGGACGAAAGTGACGACAACATAGAGCTGTTACGCCCGTATCTCCATGACCTGGAGGTGAACGGCAAACCTTGCAAAGTGCTCAGGGACAGCGGCGCCACCATGGACATTGTCCACCCATCG
Organism: Rhipicephalus sanguineus; assembly: GCF_013339695.2. Lineage (NCBI taxonomy): Eukaryota > Metazoa > Arthropoda > Arachnida > Ixodida > Ixodidae > Rhipicephalus > Rhipicephalus sanguineus. The sequence continues at coordinate 60,853,987 of NC_051176.1, forward strand.
TACATTACTGTAGATGACTTTACGGGAGAAGTAGCGTGGATCAAACAGGTTGTAGAGGAAAACAGCGTCTGCCTTCCTATGGCTAAAGTAACGATCACTGGGCCGTTTGGAGAAATTGTGACTGAGGCAGCGGTCTCGACATCTCTGTCGTTGCAGTACCCGTATATATTTTCAAATCGGTCAGACAGGATACTGCGCGAGCGGGGTCAGAAACTTGGAGAAGGAACTGTTCAAGCGCTGACTCGGTCCAAGGCGCGAGAGCTCGCCTCTGTGGCACCAGAAGAACCAATCGCAGCGTCAACAGAGACGGAGTTAGGTAACCCTACAGGCGCGCAGATAGAGCCAGCTGATAAGCAAAATGAGGCTTTATTGACGGAGTTAGATCATGACCTAGAGGGAGAGTCAACTGATCAGCAAAATGAGGCTTTATCAACGGAACTAGATCAGGGAAAACTAGCTGACACTCGCACAAGCAAAATGGGGTCAGTACTGTCGCCGGCCTCGAAAAACTTTGATCGGCTTGTACGAGTAAACAGAGAGTCGCTGGCAGCCCAGCAAGAGAACGATCCTAGCTTAACTAGATTACAGTTTAACGCTAAAGAAGGGATCGCTAGGGGCAACGTGACGTTGCACAAGAAAGGAGGTTTGTTGTATCGGCACTACAGGGATAAAAGAGGCCGGATTCTAGATCAATTGGTCGTTCCTAGAGAATACCGGGAGGATCTTTTGAACCTCTGCCATGGAAACGGGTGGTCCGGCCACCTAGGAATAAAGAAATCCAAAGAGAGATTGCTAATGGAATACTATTGGCCTGGGTGCTTCAAAGATGTGGAGGAATTTGTAAGATCCTGTGACACGTGCCAACGCACGGGTAAGCCTGGGGAAAAGTGGAAAGCTCCGCTAAAATTGGTACCTATAATATCAGAACCATTTCGACGTCTGGTGATAGACATAGTGGGTCCCCTACCAGCAACTAAGTCGGGTTATAGGTATTTGTTCACCATGCTGTGCCCAGCCACGAAGTTTCCAGAGGCAATCCCTCTGAAGGAGCCCACTTCGACAGAAATAGTAGACGCGCTTCTGTCAGTTTTCACACGCGTCGGCTTTCCGGCAGAAATACAGGCTGATCAAGGGTCGGTTTTCACGAGCTCGTTAACTACAACTTTTTTACAGAAGTTTGGGATAAGGTTGATACACAGTTCTGTCTACCATCCTCAATCAAACAGCGTCGAGAGATGGCATTCAGTCTTGAAGCGAGTGTTGCGCGCTCTTTGTTATGAGAATAAGGAAGACTGGGAAAGCTGTCTTCCAGCTACTTTGTTCGCTTTGCGTACGGTCCCACATGAGGCCACGGGGTTCTCACCGGCAGAGTTAGTGTATGGCAGAACGCTGCGTTCCCCACTTAGAATGTTGAGAGAAATGTGGGAAGAAAGAGGGGATAGTCAAACAGTGGTAGAATACGTGCTAAATCTGCTAGAACGACTAAGTACGACACAAGGGCTTGTCGAAAAGAACATGGACAAGGCTCAAAGGAATGCCAAGCTTTATTACGACAGGAATGCCAGACTTCGAACATTTAGCATTGGGGATCAAGTAATGATTCTCAGACCATCGCGAAAGAACAAACTAGAAGTACATTGGGACGGGCCAGTCGAAGTGTTGCATAGGCTTTCTGACACTAACTACGCGTTGAAAGTGCCAGGTCGAAGGAAGGAAGTTAGAATCTACCACTGTAACCTGATGAAGCCTTACGTAGAACGACATGGGGTTGTGAATCTCGCCCTAAAGGAGCCCGAAGAAATTCAATCCGAGTTCGACGGATTCACCAAAACTTCCGACTCAGAAATTAGCCTTGAAGAGGTTGTAGCTTTCTCGGTAGGCGCGGAAGCGCTTAAGCCTGAACAGGTACAGGAACTAAAGGAGCTACTGAGGCAGTATCTCGATAGGTTCAGTCATCGGCCGGGTAGAACCGAACTGATAACCCACGAAATAGAACTCACATCAGCCGAACCGGTAAGATCCAAACCTTACCGCGTGTCCCCACGACAGAAGGAGATTATGGAGGCCGAGATACGGCGCATGCTGGAGCTGGGGGTGATCGAGCCTGCTGAGAGTGACTACACATCACCACTAATACTTGTGGAGGCCCCAAACAAGGACCCTCGTCCATGTGTAGACTACAGGAGGTTGAATGCCATCACTAGGGATCAGTTGTACCCGATCCCAAATATTGAGGAGCGAATCGAAAGGGTCAGCGCTGCTAAATACATTTCAACGCTAGATCTCGTGAGAGGATACTGGCAGGTTCCTCTTTCAGAAAGTGCCAGCCGCTATGCCGCATTCATTTCACCTGTAGGCACTTTTAGACCTTTGGTTCTAAGCTTCGGGCTAAAGAATGCGCCTTTCAGTTTCTCCAAGTTGATGGACATCGTACTGAAAGACCTACAGGAGTTCGCACTCCCGTACCTTGACGATGTCGCGATATTTTCAGACAGCTGGGAAGATCACCTAAAGCATCTGAGGGAAGTATTTTCGAGGTTGAGAGGGGCGGGTTTGACAATGAAAGCGGAAAAATGTAGTTTTGGCTGCTCTCAAGTGACCTACCTAGGCCATGTTGTTGGGCAGGGAACGAGACAGCCGGCCGAACTGAAAACAGCTGCGATTGCCGGTTTTTCACAGCCACGCACAAAGACCGACATTCGGTCATTCTTGGGACTTGTCGGCTACTACCAGCGTTACATTCCCAATTTTTCGCAACTGGCAAGTCCGCTTACAGACGCACTGAGAAAAGGGGAGCCCACTAACTTGCATTGGGATGGGGGTAAAGAAGCCGCCTTTCAGGGTTTAAAAGCATTGTTAGTTTCACGACCTGTGCTACGCGCACCGGACTATAGTAAAGAGTTTATAGTTCAATGCGACGCAAGCGACAGAGGCATGGGCGTTGTGCTTACCCAAGTTGGTGATGATCATGAGGAACATCCCATTCTCTATGCCAGCCGCAAACTAACGGTCCGGGAGGAAGCCTATAGTGCTTCCGAAAAGGAATGTGCCTGTTTGGTTTGGGCAGCCCAGAAGTTGTCATGTTATTTGTACGGAGCGAGGTTCATCTTTGAGACAGATCACTGTCCTCTGACATGGCTCAATCAAATGTCACACAAAAATGGTCGCTTACTCCGATGGAGCCTCACCCTCCAGCAGTACAACTTCGAGGTTCGTTATAAAAAAGGGAAATTGCACGGCAATGCGGATGGTCTGAGCAGACTAATCTGAAAAGTGTTGTTGATGAATCAAGGGCCACAGTATATTGTATCTTTTGTTGTTATCTTATGTGACCAAAACTGTTCTTTTTTTTTATTTCTCTTTGGCATGCCTTCTTCCATGAATGCTGTAGCTTTGGCGGCACGAAATTCCGTCAATATTTTAGAGTAGCGGGTTTTTCATTTATTTATGTCTTGAGAAGCCTGGAGAGTTTTTAGCGAGTCCAAGGCGCTTGATCACGGCATGGCATTGTGTTGTATAGTTCACTTTGCTGCTGTCGATCATTGTGAGGTGGTTTGGGAGTTTGTTGCGAGTTCGCAGTTGCGGTTCCAAGACAGGACGTCGGCCTCGTCACCAACCATTCTCTTCGTGCCCAGCGGTTGTGAGCGCTGGCCAGCCGAGATTTTCCGGGCGGCGGAGGAGCTGTTACGTTTGGCCTAAAAATTCATCGAGGCCGACGCCATTGAGCGTACAGTTGTCTACCGGAATGCTGTCTTCTCCCCCCGTATCGGCGCTTAGACGGAGGCAGGAATGCCGATTCTTCCTGTAGGAGCTTTTGCCGGGCGGGCGGACATGTCGCTGTCGACGGATTTCCCAGAAAAAGGACGTCGGAATTCGGAGACCCCCTTTTGGCTTGTTGTTCTCTGCGTGAGAAAGCACCGCGGGAGAGTTTCTCACCCAGCCACATCTGCCTTCTACCCTACCGCAGCAGGGAAAATTAACCTGCGCCAGAGGGAGCGGTCTGCGTGTTTTCCGGAATTCGACACACCCGCTTTGTCGTGCGTTTTGGTCAGCGTGGGACTGCGCCGTTGAAGACGCTCCCATCAACCCAGGTGGGGCCTTCACCCGAGGCAGCCATCATTCAACACTTCTTCCAAGTATTACTGGCAGTGGAAACGGAGGTCATCGGCCCTTTCCCCTTTGGACTGAAACTCCTCGCCGACCTTCTCACCTACGAGTCTTCGGGGCGTGGCGAGTGTATTGTGTGACTCTTTGCCTCCTTTCGGGAGGCCGGACGCCAGGACGACAGGTCACCGGATTGGCGGGAGACGTTGACACCGGTTTGCCAGTGCTTATGCAGTGACAGTCTCGGGGCTATAAAAGCCGAAGACTTTTGCTGTTATTTCTCTTCTTTTCACCTCCTGACTTCATCATGTAATTAAACACGTTCCTTCTTGAAAGAACGCGTCTCTTCCCTGAGAGCCAGCTACCGTAACGAGACCCGCCGAACCCCACTCCTTACAAGGCACATCACATTAGTGGTCAGTGTTGATTTACAGTAAAACCTCGGTGATACGAATCTCGCGGAATTACCAAAATATTCGTATCATCCGAAATTCGTATCACCAGAAACCATGGAAAATTAGTATGCGACAAAAGGAAGTGGGAGGGCGCTACGATAGCCGAGGTATGCGGACGTGTTCACTTCGGCTCCCGCTTTACTCAACGTTTTCGTAACGCTTTTTTGTGATTTCAACGGTATATCGGTAAACAGCAACATCCTGAAGACAAAAGGACCCTATCGACACTTTCTTGAGTGCAGTGAGTGCCTATTTCTACGTTTTTCAACGCATTTTCTATCGTCGCTCGCCTGCCGCCCAGCTAGCCCTAACGAGTGCCCTCTTTGCTTCGACGTGGCGCGCGCTCGCTAGCGCGGCGCCGCGGCTGGCTCGCTGCGCTCTACCACGTCGTTGCTGCTACTTCGGCTGCATTCTGTCACGGCGCGATGGAATACCACGTATCGGGGGAGGACATTGACCCGGAAGAAATCACACCAGACCAAGGCTGGCAGACCGCCTCGTCTCGCCGTGCACTAACCCAAAAGGTGGACTCCAAACCTACGCCGCCTAATGGCGCTTTGAAACATGGAGGGAACAAGCCCTGCGATAGTGAAAACGTCAAGAACAAAATCATCCGAGCGAGCCGAATGCCGCAACTACCGAAGGACGACATACGCATCATCATAAGACCCAGAGGGGGCCTTAATATCGCTAAGCTTGGCCCAACGATCGTCGCCGACGCCATTGCCGTCTCGGCAGGTATCAGCCCTGTGGAACAGCATGCGGACACGCTCTGCCCAAACAGTAAGCAGAATATCTTAGTGGCGAGCACGCCGAGAAGAGATAACGCCAACCGCTACGTGCGCATTAAAGAAATCCGCATCGCTGATAAGACCTACGAAGTGAGTGCCTACGAAGCGGCACCGTATTCTACATGCAAAGGCGTCATCCGGGGGATCCCCGTGCAAGACAGTTCGGCGGACATCGATGCAAAGATCGTTAACGACAGGAATCCACTGGCCCTGGCCGCCAAGCGCATCGGCAGTACCACCGCAGTAATCGTGGCCTTTGATGGACATCGCGTGCCCAACTTCGTGCGATATGGGTCTGTGCTATTGCAATGTACGCTATACCGCAGGCAGATAGATATTTGCTATGCCTGCGGCCGGCTTGGCCATCGTGCGGACGTTTGTCCTAACCCCGGAGACGTTATCTGCCGAGGCTGCGGTGCCCCGAACCCTGATCGGGAGCATCGTTGTACACCCAAATGCAAGCTTTGTGGAGGAGACCACCTCACTGCCGACAAGGCATGCAAAGAACGCTACAACATTCCCTACGTGGTGCGACGACGACGATGGGAGCGAGCACGCTCGACGCGAGACGGAAACGACGATCTTGATGCAAGGTACAAGCCCAACGCAGCCACTCACGACGACGAACCTTTGGAACATGCGACAGATGATCGGTCCGATGGCAACCGATCCCAGTCCCGATCCAGGGGTCGTTCCAAAAGCCGCTCCAGACGTGCATCGAGGTCCCGGAGCCGTCCTCGGGCCCCCTCCCGCAGTACACGACGTGGGGCGCCCAATGGGTCTGCATCCAGATCCCGTTCCGGCTCCCGTCCCGGGTCTCTCTCCGGTTCTCGTTCCGGATCCTACCCCGGCCGTGGCGGTGTCCATGGTCAACGATCGTCGAGCCCGTCGGCACCATCACCGACAAGCAACGCCAACAATAAGCGAGGAGCTCTTACTTGGGCGGACACCGTCAGGAGCAAAGGACAAGCTACGGCACAGGTGGGGTCGGGTTTACTCCCAGAGCACGACACACACACCACATCTGAAATATCATATCTAAAGCGCGAAAACGCGATGATGAAAGAAACAATACGCAAACTCACGGTCGCCATCGCCGAACTAAAAAATGACAGAAGCGCGTCCACCGCTACACCCACCACCGATCACGCCGCCAATGCAGTCGCTTCGTCACAGCTGCAGCCCGTAGGCGCCCATAATGATGACGGCGAGAGCGCACCTAAGAAACGCGCGATCGTCCGCGACCAGCCAGCTTTAAGGCCCGAGGAGTTGGACGATATTAAGAGCACGCTTTCAGCGATTAAGGAGAGCCTTCGGTTCCTTGGCGAGAGTATGGCCCTTGTACAGTCAACCCTTGCGGCCCACGGTAATCGGTTGGGCCAGGTGGAACACTACCTAGACCACATCGTCGCCCCTGCCGTCGCCGCGGGTCAGCCGGTCTCACAGCGCACAACCACACCAAGTTCACTCCCACACGCGGCCCTTTTGCACCCGTCGGGTGCTCAGGCCAACACCAGCATGCTTCAAGATGGCCACGCCAAATGACGAGTTGCGAATCTGGCAATGGAACTGCAGGAGCTTCGCCCATAAGAAAGCCTCCCTGCAGCAATACCTCCGTAGTCACGAAGCCAAACCCCACGTCATCCTGTTACAAGAAACTGCAGTACCAACCGACACGTTTTCCGGATACCAGTGGATACCCGGCCCCTCGGGAGGACGCGGTACCGCCACGCTGGTTGCTAACAAGATTACCTGCATAGCACACAGCCTCGATGAGCCCGAAATCGAGCATGTTATAGTAGAGATCATCCCTGGAAACACATCCCGACAAAGCGTGTACATCCTCAATGTGTACAGCAGCCCCAGCCACCACAGACAACGGTTCACACGCCTGTTCCAGAAAGCCATCCGTCTCGCAGAGTCCAATCCGCTAGTGATCGCGGGTGACTTTAACGCCGCACATCGTGCCTGGGGGTACGCGTACGACACCCCCAAGGGTAACGAGCTTTGGCAAAACGCTAACGACATGGACCTTGTTCTCATCACGGACAAGGCTTTCCCTACACGCACCGGCACATCAACACAAAGAGACACCACCCCGGATCTCTGCTTCGTCAAGAACATTGCCGACGCCCGTTGGTCCAACCTCGCGGTAGATCTTGGTAGCGATCATTTCTTACTGGCCGTACACCTCCCCACTGTCTGCAAGAAGACCAAGTTGTATACGTGGGTTGACTGGGACCTTTTCCGGAAGACCCGCGCAGAACGACATCCTCCAGACGCCGCCCCAAGCCTCGAGACGTGGACGGCCCAGCTCAAGGTCGACGTCGACAAGGCGACCAAAACCATCACTACGGACTTACCAACCGAGAAGATGGACAGTCGCCTCGCCCACCTGCTCGAGGCCAAACAGTCTCTACTGGCCCGCTGGAAAGGACAGCGCCTTAATCGGAGGTTGCGTAAACGCATATCTGAGCTGAACAAGAACATGGAGGATCATTGCCGCGCCCTTTCTAAGCAAAAGTGGGACGAGGTTTGTAACTCGATTGACGGTCAGGTCCGAAATGGCAAATCCTGGAACCTCCTCAAACACCTGCTCGACGACACCAACACCCGCACGAATCAGCGTCATTCGCTCGCGAAGATACTCCATCAGGCTAAACGGACCGCGCCACCGGAAGACGTCACCAAGACCCTCGTGCAGAAATATCTCCCGCTTCCCACGGGCCCTTCGACTCCTCACCCAGAATACCTTGGTACCGACAACACTCAGTTAGACGCCGACTTTTCCGTCGAAGAGGTGCGGCGAGCTCTCCACGAACTCAATGGCCGTTCCGCCCCTGGCCCCGACGGCATCACCAACAAGCTTCTACGCAACCTGGACGACCCCTCCGTCACTTATCTCACAGACACCATCAACGAAATATGGAAAAAGGGCGAACTACCCGATGCCTGGAAACTCGCCCACACGATCCTCATTCCTAAACCGGGCAAGGCGCCGAGCCTAGATCACCTGCGTCCCATCTCGCTCACATCATGCGTGGCCAAGGTGGCTGAACACGTCGTCCTCAACAGGGTCGGTCGATACCTCGAAGATCACGATTGCCTCCCACACCACATGATTGGCTTCCGGTCAGGATTATCGACTCAAGACGCTATGCTACTTTTAAAGCATCAGATTCTCGACGGAGGTAACACTCAGGACACTCGTGCCATACTCGGCCTCGATTTAGAAAAGGCCTTCGATAACATCACACACTCGTCCATTTTGAAGGCGATCGCAAACCTCGGGCTGGGGCGTCGGTTTTACGACTTTGTCCGCTCCTTCCTCACTGGGCGCAGAGCCGTCCTCTGCGCAGGAGACCTGGTGTCGGAAGAAGTCGAGCTCGGACAGCGAGGCACTCCCCAGGGATCCGTCCTCTCACCGACGCTCTTCAACCTCGTGATGATCGGACTCTCCGAACAACTCTCAAAAATCGAGGGGTTGAACCACACAATCTACGCGGACGATGTAACCATATGGTGCTCCACAGGGTCGGATGGCTTCATCGAGTCCACCCTACAGGAGGCCATCGAAACCACCGAATCCTACCTCGAACACACCGGTCTCAAGTGTTCCCCCGCGAAGTCGGAGTTGCTGATATACCTGCCCAAACGCCGCGGCGCAAAGCCCAAAGGATGGCAACCCCCGGCCGAACGCAACATCATCCTCCACACCAGAGATGGTCGCGCAGTCCCCAGGGTAGACTCCATTCGGGTCCTGGGCATGATCATCGAGTGCCGCGGAACCAATACCCAAACGGTGCAGAAGCTCAAGACTAGGACTGATAACGCCATACGGCTAGTACGTAGAGTGGCCAACCGGCACCACGGCCTGAAAGAAGACAACTTGATGCGTCTCGTACACGCGTTTGTTCTGTGCCATTTCACGTACGTCGCTGCCATGCACAAATGGCTACGTACTGAGCGCGATAAACTGAACGCCCTTATTAGAAAGGTCGTTAAAAGAGCCCTCGGCCTCCCTATGAGCACTTCCACGGAGAAGCTCCTCGAGCTCGGCGTGCACAACACGCTTGAAGAGATCGCCGAGGCTCAGGAACGGGCGCAGTTGCTCCGACTCAGGACCACCAAGGCGGGCCGCCATATTCTGCACGAGCTTGGCTTCTCCTCGACGGCCGGGGACCCCCCAGAGTGGACGCCGGTTCCCCGTGAAATCCGAGATCTCATCACGATCAATCCCATTCCGCGAAATGTACACCCCGACTACAACAGAGGCAGGCGCCTTGCGCGGGCGACCGCCTTTCTCAAGCGCATAGACGTGAAAGCGGACGACGTCTCGTTCGTGGACGCCGCTGCCTATCGCAACAACCGAGCCTTCGCCGCGGTCGCGGTTTCATCCACGCAGCGGATCCTAAACTCCGCCACTATCCTCACCCGAGACCCCGAAGTAGCTGAGCAAGTAGCCATAGCCTTAAGTGTGCTCGACAGCAAACGAGAAGTCATCTACAGCGACTCTAGAGCGGCCATGAAAGCCTTCGAACGTGGCGTCGTCTCCGATCAGGCGTTACGCATCCTCCGCAGCGTGGATCCGAGTACTCTCAAGCATCACACCGTCATCTGGTTCCCTGCCCATCTCGGACGGGTGCCGGGCGCCCCGTCCAACCTCAACGAGATCGCCCACGACGCAGCGCGCGCACTTACCGACCGCGCCGTCACAGGGAAACCTCATCTCGCCGAGTTAGAAGCCAACCGGGACGCACCCATTACGTATAACGACATCACAAAACACTTTTACCTTGGACGCCGCATTTTTCCGCCCCCGCATCCGAAACTTAACAGGCCGCAGGCGCTAACCCTACGCTTACTGCAAACGCACACATATCCAAACCTCGCCAAGCTTCATGTTTTCTATCCCGACGCGTACCCCAGCGACACGTGCCCCTCGTGCGGACACACGGCGACACTCACACACATGCTCTGGGAGTGTAGAAACGCTCATCCCGGCTCTACCTCACACAAGTGGGAGACGTCCCTCAGAAGCTCGCTTCTCGCCGACCAGCAATGGGCTGTCCAGCAGGCCCACGAGGCGGCCGCCAGATATTCTCTGTCGGTCCCTACGTGGGAGACGCCCGCTACGCGCTGAGCGCGTTCTGCAGGACGTAAATAAAGTTTTTCCAATCCAATCCAAAAGGAAGTTGGCATACGTTTTGATTCAGTGTTTCTCAGTGCCGCTGCGACGTCATGAACAGCTCTGAATGATTGCCAGTAAAGTTTTTAGACGTCAACGATCATACCTGTACTCGTAGATATACGGTGCATGCGCGCGTGTGTAATTAGTGAACCAGATGTGTTGTGACCACCCGTGATCGCTAGTAACCCCTTCTTAATCCTAATACGCTTTTCCGCATGACATTAGAGTACTGCGGCGAAAGTGACTTAAGAGCTTTGCACGCGATAGATGAAGGCTAAGTTTCTTCGCCAAGACCGTCCGCTTCGTCTCTTGGGATCTTCGTCCACCTTTAATGGGACTTCATGACGGACCCGCAGCCCAAGTTTCAGTCTTGTTACATAGAACGTCTGTTTGCGGGGACATGGCTTGCATCGACGTGGCAGGCACGTGTTAACACAGTACAAGCACGCTGCTGCCTCGAGCACAGGAGCACGCGTCAACGCGTCGGGGAAAAAAAAAAAAGCGCGACGTCAACGTCATCTGTAATCTAAACGCGAAGGCGCCTAAAGCCTGTTTCACATGCAGCGATTTTGCTCCAAGAGCGGAGCGGCTGCCGTCGCGGAAGCCCAAAAACAGGTTTTTTAGAGCGACCAGTGGACGCGCGATCGAGATCGCCGGAGTTGGAAAAATTCGCTAGCGGCAGAGCGGCTGCCCAAGGTCACCCAATGGGAGAGCAGTGACGTGGGGAGCACGTGATTGCAGAGGCGGAGTCGAGGAGCGGGAGCGTGCGCCAGGAGGAACTCGGTTTCCTAGCAGACGACATTCGCTATAACGAGCTGGCAGTGTAGAAACGCCTTTCTTTTCGTTTTGTTGTTCTCTACTGCGCTTCCATCAAAGCAGACAAATCGTCTGCACGTGTCATTTTGTTCTTTTGTATCTTTATCGAATCGTGGCACCAACACAGGTCCGAACAGAGGGACCCTACGGCACTGCGCACTTGTTGGTCGCATGTTTCAGTTTTTTTTTTTTTTTGCTGCTCTGACCCAGCACGTTCGAATAGTTTACTGTTTTCTTTTTCTTTTTTTCAATGGTCACGTACCCCGAAGACGACAAATGCGAGCCCCCCAGACGACGACATTGTGGGTTTGCAATGGTTGCCGGCCCAGACGGCGCACCAACGCCTTGCGGCATTCGAGAGCAAAAGCCACCGAAAGCACTCTGAAAGCTTAAAACCACAAAAACCAATTCTTTTTTTTTTGCTTTTCCATGGCCAAGTGTATGAGCGTGCAAGAAGACTTGCGTGGTAAAAAAAGAAAGCTGTAACAGAAATGAACGTGACTACTGAAGTTGTTTAATTGCACTCTGATACACTGCACATTTTCGTCATTCAAGGTTTAGTCGCGTGAAAATCGAGCACCGAAGTAGAAGGCTGGTGAAACTCGCAACCCAAGTGCACCAAAAGAAGCGAACTCGGAGAAAGGAAACCCGCGGGTAACGGGCGCTTTCCACAACCATCACTGCGCATCGCAGAGGCGCGCGCCGCGCAAAAGCGGTGCATGTGAAACGAAGCCGCGTGCGAGCGTCCTGTCGCCGCTCAATCGCCGCGGGCCCCGCCGCTCAGTCGCTCGCATGTGAAACAGGCTTAAAGGCCCCCAAGATTCGCGCGCACTATCTCGGAAGCAGCGACGCGCCGTCGATGGTCGCGCAGCGCGCATGCCCGCGCCCGCGCGTGACTGTCGCGTCTTCCGCGGCAGCGCGGGCAGCACCTGTGCGCTAGCGTACGTTCGTATCAAACGTAGCGGGGTGCAAATTGGTTCGCAACAACCGTATTCCAATACATTGCAGGCTAATCGGCCTTGGCCGGGACCACAGAAAAATTCGTATCACCCCGAAATTCGTACGAGCCGTGATCGTATCACCGAGGTTTTACTGTACTCGTCCGAATCGACTCGTGCACAGCCTGTAAACACAGGCGCATTGAGGCATTTTGGGAGCAAGGCCGCTCCCAGACCTTCCCTCATGCAACATGTGGCACTACATTCTCACAAAAGGCAATGGACTACATGTAAATGGTGTCACATAAAGCTTCCTAAATGCGCTTTGAAATGCCATGTGCTACTGTTGCATCCATGTAAACTTGGCTAATGTACCTGTTTAGGACATACCATATGCTGCACAGTGCAAAATTGCTATATAAGCAGTTATGCACTACCTGCCGATTTATATATAGTTATTGTACCTGTTCACACAATAAACGGTGCTCACCAGAGCACTTGTTGATGAAGTTGCAGTTCAGCAGAACTCTGCTCTGCAAGGCACGATCCAGAGCACAACCACTGCTGGCACAAACACTTATTCGAGTCTAAGCGTGGAAACAATCTTAATATATACATTGCTGCTAATACGGTGCAGAGGCAATTTTTTTGGTTGGTTGCCCCTGCTGAATTCCTGGAGAATGCCACACAATTAGCAGGTGCACCCCTACCGATTTGCACACCTCCGAGTTGGCAGCAGTGCATGAAAGGTTGCGCACACATAAAGTCTGCCGTCTTTTCTGGTGAAAAGTCAAACATGTGGTTCCCAACTATGGTCAATAAAGGCCCAACATAAGCTGTTATACAGTCAAACTTGACTGCATATTGAACTTGGATAAATCGAATGACCCTCTATATCGAACTATTTTTGAACACAGCGCTTTAATATCAATTTATAGGAAAATCTGCGACTACATCGAACAAAAATCTGAACACTTCATACATTGAACAGTTGGGCAGCGTGAAATGTGCCAAGAAGTTGGCCTTCCCTCACATGTTGGCTTTTTCTCGCAGAAGGGGGCTTTCCTGCATGCATTTGGGTGCGCGAGCAAAGCATAGGTGGTTTAGAGGCGTCAGGCAGCCGACGAGTACACATAGCTGTGCACCAAGATGTCCATGCGCTGTTTACGTTGATACTGTATTCTCTCGCGTATAACTCTCCTCTGCATATAACTCACACCCCAACTACATTGACCATAGCAGCCAACCTATCGTGTGCATTTAACAACACCACCAGCCTTTACACAAGTTGCAGATAATTTTGCAAGAGTCCAGTTGCACGGAGAGAGACTGCCGAACACACCGCTGCATGATGACCTGATGTCATGCTACCTGGGCACGCAGTCAGATTATGCATGCCAACCCACCATACTTCCCTGCTCACCCTCCCATGCTATCCTTCACAGCTGCCGCTTGTGACTTGCAGGGCCAAATAGGATGTTATTGCACTTCATACAAAACATCCACGGCACACTCCATACACGTCCACAGAGACGCAGCAGTTCGTGTTATTTTTTCTGTACGGGCGCTTCCCATTCCTTCAACTTTTCTGCGCAGCCAGATTCAATTGCAATTACTGTCAACACAGTGTGGGAACATTGTAGTAACCAGTTTATTACACCATAGAAGACATACAAATGTTTCACGTTGCAGTGACTGCCCACTCTTATATGGACTGTGCCACATCACTTGAGCCAAAGCTTAAAGGAGTTCCGACACAAAAATTCAAACACTAGTATTTGACTTTGCAACCCACCAGCGCACAATCACGACAAGGATGAGAGGGAAGAACACACCACTGCGCTGAACTTACAATTCTTTTAGAAGAACATATATCTTACATATATAAACAATCAACCACATCATTGTGCATGTCACAAAATAAATATGCGCAACGATGTGGTTGATTGGCTATACTATATGTAAGAAATACGTTCTTCTAATAAAACTGTTCAGCACAGTGGTGTGTTCTTCCTTCTCATTCTTGTCGTGAATGTGCACTGGTGGGTTGTAATGTTATACCAACAAGCCCAAGTTTTCAACATTTTGAACTATTTGACTGTTACATCGCATTGCTGGGATCACATAAGTGTCATCTGTACAATATCAGTCAACAATGCAGCCTAAAACGTATTTTAATTAATTGAGTTTTGAAGTTCATGCAAGTGCCGAATCGGAAAGCGATGTACCTAGCAATGAAGTCATCATGCTGGTACCCTATGTAAACATTGTACATCACAAGTTTTTGCCCAGATTACTGGAGACGCGTACATGATGAACAATGCCGTTAGCAACACCTGATGATGCAGAGCATAACCAGAGGCTCACAAAGCACTAACAGTGAGATCATAATTAACTACTCAGAGTATTCTCATTATTTTCTTGTGCCACGCCCATTTCTTGTCTTGTTTTGATGTATTCGGGTTTGACCGGCAGGGACGGTTATCAACGCTCGACGCTGTCCGCGAAGCATTGTTCGAGAAGCTTCACGTCTATAGTAGATCGTTCTGTTAAGATTGCGCCCCGCACGCGAATGTTCCAGCTTTGTCTAGAGATAACGCGGCCACCAGCGATATTGCTGGAAAGTTCGATACCGCCTGTATAAAAGCCGACGCGATTGACCGCTTGTCAGTTGATCGACGGACGACGCCCTGTTCGCCGCTATCATTGTACAGCGTGTATTGCTGTAGCTCTAGTTCTCATTTTCCGGCCACAAGTTCGGCCAAATAAACAGTTTCATCCTGCAAACGCCGACTGCTGTCTTCGTCGACGTCACGACCACGTGACATCTGGTGGAGGTGCTGCTTCTTCCATGATCCGGACGCCCCCGCGAAGCGCTGACCCAAGTCCAAGCCGCGAGGAGGACGACAGCAAAGAATAACCGGATCGTCGAACAAGCCGCAGGCAGAAGGGACTGCAGCCAGAGCACGGGCTCCTTCCCGAACAAACCAGGCAGCCCAAGGTCCCAACACCCACCGCAGCGGCGATGGTGCACCCCGTGCAGCCTGCGCCGATCCTACTCCGGCAGCCCAAGGAGCCGCCAACCTTCCGCGGGTCGTCATTCGAAGACCCGGACACCTGGCTCGAGACTTTCGAAAGGGTCTCAACATTCAACAACTGGGACTCCGAGGACAAGCTGCGTCACGTTTACTTTTACCTCGAAGACGCAGCAAGGACCTGGTTCGAGAATCGGGAGTCCACTCTTCGAACTTGGGACGCCTTTCGCAGCGCTTTTCTGCAGACGTTTGCAAGCGTCGTCAGAAAAGAAAGGGCCGCAGCCTTGCTAGAGACGCGGGTCCAACTTCCAAATGAAAGTGTTGCCATCTTTGGAGAGGAAATGACCAGACTGTTCCGCCACGCTGACCCAGCCATGCCCGAGGACAAGAAAGTCAGGTTGCTCATGCGAGGGGTAAAGCAAGAGCTCTTCGCTGGGCTGATGCGGAACCCACCCTCGACAGTCCAAGAATTCATCTCAGAGGCGACGACGATTGAGAAGACCCTGGAAATGCGCAACCGCCAGTACAATCGCCGATCGATTCAAGACAGCCCAGCTGTTCATGCCGTCGGCTCCGACGACCTGCGTGAAACGATCCGAGCGATCGTGCGGGAAGAACTGCGCAAGCTTTTACCCTTACCACAGCCTGAAGTTGCCTCGATCGCTGATATCGTCCGAGAGGAAATACAGCAGTCTCTGGGCACCCCCGAGTCAGCGCAGCCACAGCCGCAAGCAGTGAGCTATGCCGCTGCAGCCCGGCGACCGTGTTTGGGTCAGGACGCCGATACGCCGACGTGGGCTTAGCGAAAAACTCCTTCGGCGATACTTCAGGCCATACAAGGTTCTTCGACGCCTCGGCGCTCTTGACTACGAGGTGATCCCGGACGGCATTACGAACTCCCAGCGACGCCGCGCACGACCTGAAGTCGTCCATGTCGTGCGCCTTAAGCCGTTTTTTGCGCGTTAGCGAACCTGGGGACTCTATTTTTCTTCCTTTGTTATTGTAATTTATTTTTGTATGCACTTGTTTTTTTTTTCTCTCTCTTCTATGTTCTTTCACAAGCATCGGGTCGATGCTTTTTCAGAGGGGGGCAATGCCACGCCCATTTCTTGTCTTGTTTTGATGTATTCGGGTTTGACCGGCAGGGACGGTTATCAACGCTCGACGCTGTCCGCGAAGCATTGTTCGAGAAGCTTCACGTCTATAGTAGATCGTTCTGTTAAGATTGCGCCCCGCACGCGAATGTTCCAGCTTTGTCTAGAGATAACGCCGCCACCAGCGATATTGCTGGAAAGTTCGATACCGCCTGTATAAAAGCCGGCGCGATTGACCGCTTGTCAGTTGATCGACGGACGACGCCCTGTTCGCCGCTATCATTGTACAACGTGTATTGCTGTAGCTCTAGTTCTCATTTTCCGGCCACAAGTTCGGCCAAATAAACAGTTTCATCCTGCAAACGCCGACTGCTGTCTTCGTCGACGTCACGACCACGTGACACTTGCAACTGAAAAAAATTAAAAGTTATATGTTAGATGCTATATTGTACCAGCTCTGCTGCTGCCGTCAGCGGTAACCGGGTATCCAGAAATGCTAGGAAGTCAATGGACAAACTAAAGTTCCCTACAGCCAGGCAGATTGTACTGCATACTGGACAGATAACTGCATCGGCGCTCTCCGTCACACGGTGTCGTCAGCATTGACAAGTGTGATTAGCACAATTCTACACCCCGTTGAATGAACCATGCAACCTTTGTCCGTGAAGTTCCGAGACTGAAGGCTGGTTCACACCGGCGACTAGCACCGGTCGCGCGACTAAGTTAGTCGCAAAGCGACTGGTCGCAAACGGTCGCAAATGGCCGTTTTGGTCGCAAAGCGACTGCTTTGGCTCAGTCGCTCGCTGCTCGATTTTTCAGTCGCGCGACTGCAGTCGCAAACCTCTGAACCAATCAGATGAGCAGGAACAGGACATCAGCCTATTTTACGGGGCAACGGCAATGGGAGCTGTATACGAGCAGACGTGAATTCTATATGGCGACGGTTATAAGTCGCACGGAGGTGTGAACATCGGTCGCTTTGAGTCGCTTTTTGACTTCCAGTCGCAAACGGTCGCGCGACCATTGCTAGTCGCCGGTGTGAATTAGCCTTGAGTCCATTTCGTTTAACATTGAAATCACTTTTGCAGCACCCCTTCGAAATAGTCTCCCTTGCAGTCTATACACAGCTTCCAACACTTCTTGAAGCCTTGGAAACGGTTGGAAAACGCTTTTTTTTGGCAGGGCTATCAGCTCCTTTGTCGCGGCATCTTGAATGGCCTTCACACTCCCCATCCAGCGACCTTTTAGGGCTCTTTTCAAATGAGCAAACAGGAAAAAATCTCATGGGGCGAGGTCAGGCGAGTATGGCGGATGGGGAAGTACAGTAATGCTGTGCTTGGCGAGAAATTTTGTCACGCTGACAGCAGTGCGTGGCCTTGCATTATCATGGAGAACGCTCCATTGTCCAGATGCCCATAAGTCAAGGCAACGGCGTCGCAGTGCATCACGCATTTATTTATTTATTTTTATTTATTTTGTTACCCTCAATCGCCGAAGCTTTACAGAGGGGAGTGGGTTACAACCCACTCCCCTCATGTGTTGCATGTGTTGGAGCACGCGGATATAAAACTCTTGATTCACCGTCTGCCCTTGTGGGACGAACTTGTGGTGTATGACACCTCTGGCATCGAAAAAAATTATCAGCATCGTCTTTGTTTTGGTCTTCTGTCTCCGCACCCTTCTCGACGCCGGAGAGCTTGTGGACCGCCATTCGGCGCTCTGACTCTGTTTGAGGATCGTATTGAAAACACCATGTTTCGTCTTCAGCAACGATGCTGTCGACAAATGCAGCATTCTTCTCTGCCTCGGAGAGCAAATCAGTGCTCAGTGATGCCCGCATGTCCTTCTGGTCCTGTGTGAGAGAGTGCGGCACAAGTCTGGCATTCAGCTTTTGTTTCCCCAAGTTCTCACGCAAAATTTGGTGGCATGTTGTCTTACTAATGTCGAGAGCATCCCATAGCATGCGGACTGTAATGGTGCGGTCTCGCTGTATGATCTCCCTGATCCAGGCCACGTTTTTATTCCGTGAGGTTGCAGGGCGCCCCTGCCTTGTGTCGTCTTCCACCGACGTTCTCCCCAAAACGAACCTCTTGTGCCACTTGAAAACTCGCGCCCGCGATAATGTCTCGTTGCCCTAAGTGTCACGAAGGAGCTCATACGTCTGTGTGGATGTCTCGCCAAGCTTCATACAGAATTTTATGTTTACACGCTGTTCGAGGTGGACGTCCATCTCTCCACATTCACTCCCAGGGAATGTGCAGACGACTAGCGACAACGTATTTTTCTACATGTGGTGCCATCTAGCGGCTGCCACAGCAATTAACATAAATAGCTCAGGTTAGCCCGAAAGGATGGCGCTACACATACGCACCAAAATTTGTTTTGGGGAACCATTTCTAGAGAAGAAAATAAATCAGTCTCGAAACTTTACGGACAAAGGTTGTAGATGTGTGCGCTGTACATACGTGGAATTTGTATACCTTTAGGACTCAGTGTTGCCAATCTAAGCACGAGTCAGTAAGCGTTACATCACGCATAAAAACAGGCAAAGCTTCACGGCAGTTTGCTGCTGTGAAGTGCAACTTGAGTGACTGGTGTGTACAATCCAAAGGTCACAAAAATGTTTTCTCGACATGCTGCTTTACAAATGATCAAGGCGAAAACGGTTCAGCACGTCTAATAATGCGGCTGCTCCAAGGCTCACAGAAATCGTCACCTCAGTTGGATGATGACAAGAACAAATCGTAGCCACCGGCAAGATTCGCACAGTGAATCGAGCTTTTCTAACTGATATTTATAGTACTCTCCCCGGCTTGGAAAAGCCAGAGTAGGGACTAGTTAGTTGTGCATAGTCGATACTTGCAACGCGCTGCTCGAACACAAAGAAAGGTGCACAAAAAGAACACACGTATGTACACAAGACAAGCGCAATTTCTCTGGGGGTGCAATCCTGCCCAGCATTGAAGACAGTGTGGCTGCTTCACGAACTGCTGCACTAGGTAAGCGCAGTGGTTTGACGATCGAAGAAATAAGCACTTGCAGCACTCAACACAGCAGACGAAACAGCAGCACTGACAACATGGCAAAAGGTGGCCAGTGAGCTTGTTCGATTTACCAAGTCCCGGACGCGTCCCGGACCAGTCGCCAGCGGCCCGCGGACATCTCGGCTCATAGATAACTACGTCACATGGCGCCGTTATCACGTGATCCAAGAGTCCCGAGCCGCCCGGCGGGCCGTCTGCGCACTCGTGCTTGAAATGGTGCGTCCGCGTCCGCTATGGCGTCTGCTACGCCATCTGCTCCGTCCATGGCTGCAACACCAGCCACAACACCAACCCAATCCCGACCGCAACGACGGTAAGGTTGTGAATGATACCTGTTTGCATTGTGGCAAAGCTTACGAAGCAAACTACTGGAGCGCGCGCGCATCGAAGACGTGCTGCGTGCGTGGGCATTCTGTCGCTGTTTTTTCTCGCGAGCACCGCGCGTCTTTCCCCGACCTTCAGAAATACGGACATGCTCGACGCGGCTCGCAACGCCGACGACATCAAATGGGCGTGAAAACAATGTGAAATCTGGAAACGTGCGAGAAGTGGACAGAAAAGCAAAAAGAGAGCAAGAGCACGTCGAAAACTTCCCGCTCGGATGCATGAAGATGCATCCGAGCGGTCCCGGACCAGAGGGCGGAGCTTCCGGTTGGTCCCCGAGAAAAACGAATGCAGCGCCGGCGTCCGGGGCCGTCCGGAGCCATCCGGGACGTGTAAATCGAAGAAGCTCAGTGACGTCACTGGTACGTATTCGCAATCACGTGATAGTATTTGTTCACGAGGAGGCCGAGTATGTCACAGGGCCGCCAAGTGCTCTTCGAAATTGAAACTGCCGCTGGTCATAACATACGAGCATATAATTAAACGTCAGTCTTGCGCTGAGGCAAACGAATTTCCTTGCCGCGATTACTGAGTGAGTAACCAATGATTAAGAGCAAAAAACAGAGGTTTACAAATTTTGAGTCAGCACTCCTTTAAAAATATATACGAGTGTCATGTAGCTGGACAACGGTAATGTTTACCGTCACATGAAACAAGTCATGCTACTTTTGTATCCTACCTAATTACATAACTAGTCTACATTAATTAATCAACTTCTAAAGGCTAGTCTCAGGGCACATTTTCTTAAATTGCCAGCTTCCTCTCAGGTTTGGCAAAAACGTGTAGCCCACAAAGAGCAAATGGAAGCTGGTTTGGGTGCTTTTCAGGATGGTCTAGAATTTTCTCACAGGCTCTTTTGCTTTAAATGTAATGTTTGAGAAGTTGACCGATATTAACCAACTATGAAATTAGGCAAACACAAAAAATAGCCTGACTTGCTCCAAGCAACGGTAAATGTTACGTTCATTCTGTCCAGCTACATGGCACTTCTATAGTGTTTTTAATCTTTGGCATAAGTTGCATGGGACAGTGTATATTGTATTGTTAAAGCCAGTATCATTAGAACTGTAAGTGGGTTCAACAGCCATTAGCATTCCCAGCTATGCTCTGTCAAGGATGACCCTGTTCATTTAAACTGAAGAGGACATACTGTTGGGCTAGTTGGCTATAGCACAAAACAGAGAAGGGAGGCAGTCAGTTGTTTTTGCTCTTTTAGTGTTCAAAGGACCCTTGAACACGGCACTTTCATAAACCACAGGCTTTACCGTTCACTTTAATTCAAGTGCCACCGATGTAATCTGAGCACCACAAAAATTATCTGAGCATCAAGATATTTAATCCATGTGCCAAACATTTAATCCAAATGCCAGCTCAAATAGGCCACATGCCAGCGAGTTCAACCCAAGTGCTAACATGTTTAATCCAAGGGTCAACAGTGTTAATTTAAAGGGGTGGTACCACCAAATTTGTGGCTTGCGCGTTCTTTACTGTAAGCGTTTCCTATAGCTCCAGGAAACATGATGCACGCACCAAGATTCATGTATTCTCACTAAATAATTTAATATCGCCTTTTGATGTGGACAACTTTCGGTTTCGGTTTCTGGGCGCCGAGGTTGGGCAGTGACGTAGGAGTGTAGGAGGCGTGGTCACATGACCACACAAGGCTGTGACGCACTAGCCAGGAAGTGATCGAAACTCGGCGAGTGATGTAGCAACCGATGCTTCGCCGGTACTATAGTGAACTAGAATATATTCTAGTTCACTACAGCCGGTACGTACGTTGCGGAAGTGGCGGAGGTCCAGAGGTCACTCACATTACTACAGTAGATTTCGTGTGACGTCACTACAACTTTCGTTGCCCATCCTACAGATCTAAGTCAGTGTTGGCGTGCTAGCGATGGGTTTCGATCAGGAGAATGGGCATTTAGGTACACTTTGCAAGTGAATTAATATATATTCTAAACGTTTGCTGTGTCAGACCCTTTGTGTGAAGTGTCCTTGCATACAGAGGAAACCCACAACAGGCTTGTTATAGCCTCGAAATTTGATAGCACCACCCCTTTAAGTGTGTCAATTTCAACACAAAAATCAGCGAGATAGAAATCTCAGCATGGCAGAACTATTGAAATACATTTGCCAGAATATGATATGCAATAATCAGAAGGTAGAAGACTGCACTAATATTTGTAGTGACTGCTGATATTTATGAAATGAATGATTGCCGTATTTGCTTGAGTCCTATACTCGTGCTTATACTCAGCTAAGCACAAGTTCGCAGGATAAAATTTGACAGGGGCAGTAGTACTTTGAGGGTAGCGAAAGCACCTATGTACTGTTCAGTGGGTACAAGTCTTGTGGTCAATCATAGTCCATTGTTCCCCATTACAGCTTCATAATTGGATTGTGGTTTTGGCAGGAAACACCCCGCAAGTTATATTCTACATTTATTTTAGTCGTTTGCTTTTATCATAAATGCTTCCTAGCGTTACTGGGACACAAAATCTGTGTCCCAGTAATGCTACCAAGTCGTAGGCCTTCACATGCGGCATGAATTTTGAAAAGACTTCTACTGGGTTGAAGAAGGGGCCGTATGCTGGGAGGCAATTGATGGATTGCATTGGGTTAGCCAAAGCTGCCTGCTCTGCACATCGAAAATGAACACAGCTTCTGCATTTGACTGCTCACGTTACACATGGGCTGAAGCATCGCTGAGGAAATTATTCCAATGCACTCGGTCCACTGCAGTCCAATGAATAACACCATTTGATGCTAGAACATGCAATTACGTTTTCCGCTCCTTTTGCTGCCGTGGTTGTGTGTACAGCTACACTCGGTTACAACCCAAGAAAATATGTTCGCTTCGCCCACAAATCCGCACAGCGCTTGCCCTTCACCTGTGAAAGAGAGTGGTGCTAACTGGTTTCCACTTCAATCAGAAGTACTTTTTCTCCACTAATGTAATTACTACGCATATTAAGGGTTAAAGGGTCGTCATTACGGCCAAAAACGTTACGTTTGGCTGAGCAGCGATGTTGGAATCCCCGATGAAATTTACCAGGACCTTCAAGTTGCCTATCTAAAACCAGTGACACAAACGTGTGTCTGTATGGGAAAGTCAACCGCAGAACAATCTCAGTACACGAAAATCTCTTAAACGGAATTGTTGCTTAAAGGGGCCCTGCAACGTTTTTTTCGCCTGCATGCTGCATCGCTGGTGTGTGTAGCGCTGAATAGCGAAATGAACGCAAAAATAATTATGAGAATTGGTGCACGGAAATGGAAGATGTTAGTCTTCAAACTTGAAAACCCCAGCAGACGAGAAAAAAAATGTCCCCTTTTGCATTTCACTCTGCCACTGACGTCAATGGCAGGTTCCAATCACCGTGCACCTTTTATAGAGACATACCGGAAGTCTTACCACATGGTGGCCATTGTGCAGCACACCTAGTGTCATTTTGCAATTGTTTTCAAAATTTTATACTTAAAAACTGAATACTTTTGTATCTGAGAATGTATAAAAAGTGCTTTGATAATTTTTAGCAGGGACCATATGTATATTACATGCGCGTCAAACCAATCGAAACGCCCGGCCAATGTCATCACTGCCGTGTGACGAAACATCACTTCCGATCACAAAAATAGCTATTGTGTGTCGCTGTAGTCCGAAACTAAAGTGGTTTCTCCATTGAAATAAGATTATAACAGCTTTGCTTTTGGCCGTGCCACCTGCGCAACGATATGGGTGCATTCCACAATTCCAGAAGCAGCGATGAAAATGACATGCATAATGTCTGTCGCAGGGCCCCTGCCTCTAATGCGATTGGTTTCATAGTCGAATTCTGCACCCCTGTTCACCTCTCATTAAATGGAACTCCTGTTAAATGGAACATATTTTCCTAGTCCCTTCAGGTTCTGTTTAATGAGAGTTTACTGTATCTAAAACACTTGAGAAGTGCTTGATGTCACGACAATGAGTTAGCGCTATTGCAGATTCTCTGTGGGAGGGACAGCAATGGCTGGGGGTGGAGCTGACATTTTTTCTTAGGCTGCAAGCAAGTACATTTGCCAGCCCTGCCAAAGTTGTTGGAACACCAGATGTTGTAGTTTGTTTCATCTAAACAGTCTGATGTCACGATTGTGGTCATTAGCTTCACTGAGTAGCTGTGGGCATCCAACAGGCAATCAACTGTGCTTGTTCTGATTGTCACTCTGTCCTCCTCCGGGGTTTGCTTTATTAGCGTTAAAATGTCTACGAGTACTCACGATGTCAAACCTTTTTTTTTGACCCACCCCCTTGCTTTGATGTTTCTCTGTCGGCCACAGACCATGACATTTTGAAGTTGATGGCAAGGTGACCACTGTGCCTGAACACATCCACAATCCTTGCCCTGTCGAGCACAGATACTGCTGTTTATTCACAGAGGTTCCTCTGGATCACTGAAGCGAGGTCCTCGCATATGGCCAGCCATTACTTCAACTATATTAGTGTTCCCCGAAAAAAGAAGGTAGCTGGCTTTTTTTTTTTCTTGCAATTGGTGACAACAAGTTACTTCCTACCTGGAAACATTCTCCCCTGGAAACACGTGTGTAAAGCAAGTGTGCTTTAGCAACACAGTGTTGCAAGTTACATTAATGGTATGTGCGTTGATTCTTTTATGGGAAAAATCATTGCACATGAAAGCAAGGATAGTTAGTAGTAACTATTCTTTGATCTTCAAGAGAGCGATGGTAGCAAGCCACCATTGTTCTCTTGAGGTACAACAGGCAACTGCCACCCTTAATGCTGTCTACTAGCAGAGGACAGTAAATACTATCTATCTAGTGTGATTAATGGTGTACATGATGTGCCAAAATTTCGCAATAGCCGCGAGGCATAGACTGGGTGCTACAATTGAACTCTTCGCCCTGTCAGTACCACCTGCGCTTGAGTGTGTACATTTAGTGTCCGACCATGTAAATTAATCATGATGCTTTTTTCAATAACGTTTTACAAGCAAAACATTCCGTGAAAATACTGCAGTCATTCACTTCATCAGCATTAGCTGTGGCAACCAACAATATCTACTGCTGTCGTCTTATCAGTAACTGTACTTCGGCCTATAGACCACATAAGTTTGTGAACATGCGGTTGTTTGTGTATGCAAGAAATTGACTGGCACTTGAATTAAAGCTGTTGGTGCTTGGCTTACATACATAGGCACTATGATTAAATGTTTTGCACACAGATGAAATAGTTTGGCACTCAGATTATTTCTTTGCCGCTTGGATTATTTTAGCTGGCGCTTGGTTTAAAAGTGAGCAGGAAAGCCTGCAGCGCAGATGCACAATCATTGTCCTAACCTTGTCAACAAGAAAGAGCAATTTGAACAGTAACAATGACAAACACAGAAAGAGGGGAGGGAGGAACAATGGGGAGAGCATGCAAAATGCACGCAATATCACACATTGAATAACAGATGTTTAACCAAGCTGTGAGCCGCCTGCTGTATTTTCAATGACCAGCAGTAATGATCCTGTCACCATCATGTCTAATTTTGTGCAACCCATTTGAAAAAGCAAATAACCAGCAGGCAACGACACAGTGGCATGACTTGGCATGCATGCAGTGCCATCACCTCAGGGCGAACGTCCTGACTTCATACAAGCCTTTGGGAAAACGGTACTGCTTGCGGTCGGCAAGCATACGGGCGCCAGCTTTCTCAAAGAGCTGCAGGAAGAGCTTGCGGGGACGTGTGATGCTTCCATCGCGGTTGTCAACATCAATACTGTCTTGTGTGATGTTGTCCTTGATGACAAAAATGCCATTGTCACGCAAGCCTCGGAGGCACCGCTGCACAAACAACACCAGGTCCGCATCGGTCAGATGTCCAGTCACCCACTGGCACCAGATGACATCGTAGTAGCCTTCTTTGGGGGCAAAGTCCTGCAGACCTGACACAAAGAACAATTTTGTCATGGCACCGAAGAAAATACTGTCGGGGCAGTTCATTTGACACACTGCTATCTTCCAGCACAAACACAAAGCTCATTCTTGTCTAGTCTATTGCATCATTCTTGGCCCACGCATGCATGGCACATGTGGGTGTAAAAGCAAAGCTTGCAATCTTGCACTTACCTTGGCAGAAAAGGTTCTCAACACGCTCTGATCCATGGCCAATGTAAGTTCGTGCTTGGTCCAAAAAAGCCTGGTTCTGTTCCACCATGTCAACAGTGTCAAACAGCGGCAGCAGTAAGTGCTTCGTGATGCGGCCAATGCCAGCACCGCAGTCTAATGCACGCTGCCTTCCCAGAGGGGCCACCTTGTCCTGAAAGAAAGCACAGGGTTTACGCAGGTCAACGTCAGATTTTTCAGACTCCTTGGGGACCACAAGATTATGCAAAAATCCATGCTCTTTTTTACTTCACTCAAGCAGCCAAATTGCCACAGCCATGTCTGAAATATCTCTCAAGGCCTGGCATTATCAGGCATTTCGATGCTTGCACTGGCTCTCATGTAGGTTTGGAGTCTAGATAATAATAACTGTTGGGCTTTAACGTCCCAAAATCAGGATATGATTATGAGGAATGCTGTAGAGGAGGGCTCCACAAATTTCGGCCACCTTGGATTCTTTAAAGTGCACCTAAATTTAAGTACACGAGTATCGAGCAATTTCGCGTCCATGGAACACGTGGATGCAGTTCACACCGTAGTGCTATGAACACACAAGCATTTACCGTAAAATCCTGAGCAAGCACCCCTACCCGAGCAAGTGCCCCCTTCCCTCCCTTTTTCGGGAGATTTGAAATATGCGCCAATGACCGAGCAAGTGCCCCCCTCCCCTCCCGCCATTTTGACTGTTTCACTTACTGTTTTTATTCACCGAACAAGGGTTCATAAAAACAGAGAATGCATGCGTATGCAATAAAGCATTTCAAGCATGGGTGCGCATTCTTTA
Organism: Rhipicephalus sanguineus; assembly: GCF_013339695.2. NCBI lineage: Eukaryota > Metazoa > Arthropoda > Arachnida > Ixodida > Ixodidae > Rhipicephalus > Rhipicephalus sanguineus. The sequence continues at coordinate 60,880,774 of NC_051176.1, forward strand.
TTTTTAGCAGCTCTTCTGCCACCATATTGAATTTTTATCCGCGACCAAGCAAGGGCTACCCCTCCAAATCTTGTCGGATTATCTTTCCCCGTAGAGGGAGGAGGAGGGGGGGCTTGATCGGGATTTTACAGTATTAGCACCTTTTAAATAACGGCAAGCCCGCCAGCTGAATCTTACAAATTACTACAGTAACATGACAAGTAACACGATATAACGCCAATACAACACACAACACCATAACACACACAATGTACCGCGAATGCGGCGTTGCCGACATTCGATTCACCACAGGAGTCCATGGGAACGAGCCACAGAATCGTCCCCACGTGCTTCGCGTGAGAGATGACCATCCACCAGCAGCACCACGCCCCATAAGAGATCAAGTGCTCTTCCTCATGGGCCCACTTAACCTCGCCGCTACTACGGGAACAGTGCCATCCCACGCACAGCAGAGACTACGCTAAATATGCCACAAGACCATGAGGCCAAAACAACTTCACAGGGGGATTGTGCATTCCCACACCACTTAAGCTGCCAAATGTCCAGCTTTCCCCAATGTGTGTGTAACCGCCCCCTGAAATTTTTTTCATGTGCATACTATGTACAGTGATGCTACCGAGGACTTCTGATTTGGAGCAATTTTTGGAGCAGCAAAATTTCCATTTTGGAGCACTTTGGAGCAGCAAAATTTTCATCTTGGAGCACTTTGGAGCAGATAATTTTGCATCTGGGAGCACTTTGGAGCAGCGAATTTTACATCCTGGAGTGCAATACAGAAGCATATTGCATTAACATTCAAGCACCTGAGTATTAATATGGGGCTCTTATGAAGGCTAGAAATATTTCGATTCATTGCAAATCTCATGGAAAAAATCATCTCAGGAGCATAGGCGTGCGCCCTGGGGGGGGGGGGGGAGGGGGCAGGGGGGAGAGGCCCCCTCCCCCCTAATCACCTAAGAGGGGGGGGAGCGCGAAATCTGCCCCGTACATTGACCCTTGCAATAGCAATTATATGGACACTCTCGGCGGATTTTCGCCGTCGCCGTAATTTTCCGTATAAAGTACAAATTAATAACATCACCACGCGCATTCTAGCCGCGGGTAAAAGCTCGCGAGCGCTGGCGACGAACGCGGCTGAAGCGGAGATTAAACTAGCCGGCCGTCTGTCTCCGCCGCACGGACAGCGCATGAGATAACATCTTCCCGCGTGCGGGCCTGCCGTCGATTGCTCATCAAACAGCGAGGAAACGCCCCGCCCGTCTTTCGTAAGGAGCATGAAGGGACGCCAGGGGAGCGGAAGGGGGGGGGGGGCAGCATTTTTCGAAGGGCGCAGTCGCTTGCGCGCGCGCTATCTCAAGGCATCAGGAGACGACTCGTAAACTTGCTGTGCTCTCAACGCTTACTTCGCGTTTAGAGAACTCGGAGCAAGAAAACGCTTCGGTTCCTGGAGGGGCCATATTCCTTTAAACCAGCGTTTTGTTGAGTTACGCGAGATCGGATCCAAAAGAGTTAGCTGCTAGTCTTACTTCGTTTCACAATACAATTTTTTGGTATCGCATTCATTACTTCGCTCTTAAGCGAAACTGAGTTTTTTTTAACCGTTTGCTATTGACACCCGAAAGCGAGGGGCGGACATGGCGTAGCCGCTTCACTGTGGGCCGTCAGCGACGGGCCCGCTACTGACAGCTGCGCATTTGCGGCTGCTCCGACCAGGAGATATGATTTTACTAATGAGACGACATTTTTAAAAAAGCAAGCAAAAAATTCGAATAGGAACCCTAGCACGTGAGCTCGAAAGGGCAGGGCCTTTTAGGGGGTATTTACCGCAGAGTGATTACAAACTCGGACGTGCTGGCGGAAGGAATTACGAAAAAGCTGTTCTGGATGAAGATCCATGGATAAAGTATATCTGAGGAAAAGTGTCAACGCGTTTCCACCGTTCGCGTGCTCTTCCATAAACGCGAAGCAAAGAAAATTCGATATTGTCCCATATATCTACTGCGAGCGATCCCAGATTTCATTCCGCGATGTCCGGAAACAGAAGTGACAGACATTTTAGCGGCACTCACGTAGTTATTACTGAACATTGCTTTCCTTACGTGCCGTGCGACGCTTGAAACGAGCTATCAGCAGCGTTTCTGGAACAGACGACGTCCGCCGATGAATCGCCGCTACCGGTAGGCCTAGTCGTCACGAGCCTCTGCGGAGAGCGCGTTTTGCTGTCGAGCCGACTTGCAGAACAGAAGCTGCGTCGGCACCGTGCATGGCATCGTGGCTTACTCGGAACGCACGCGCGAGCGCTATTTATTCAGCGGAATAATTCTTGGTCCATGAGTGCGACTTTATTGGCAGCCCCAAGATCGAGCTGCACATGTTCCGACGCGCCGGCGGTGCGATTTCCGGTGATAGACGCCCCCAAACCCGAGACTTTGGCGCAGTTTGGCGCAAATTTCGTCGATATATTATCAGGATGGCGCAGTAAATACAATTTGGCGCACTTTGGCGCAGTTGGCGCAGGAGTGGAATCACTGTATAATATACAAACACACGCACAAACATATATAAACGGTGGTTGACCCCCCCCCCCCTCAAATTCCTGCTACACCCCTGCTTGTCAGCGACTAAATTGCACTGGCGCGTTTGCTGCCTGCCGCTATCATGCCTCTGTGCAATTCTGGTGCTTATCCATAAATCGCCGCACTGTACCGTGACAGTGGCCCCTTCAGGTTCTCGGTATGCTTGACCCCATATCAACTTGGCAGTGCAGCAAAGCTGACTTTTGGAATCCGCCTCAGCCGCAACTGAGCAACTCACGAAAGTGCTGGTTCAAGCCTGTGAGATGCAGGGTTGCTGCCTGTCCAGTTTTAGACCGGCCCAGCTTGTTTTTAGATAGCGGGCCGGTTGCCGGTCCGCACCTAAGACCGGTCGCCATTGGCCGGTTTTTTTGGTCATAATATTGCAGTTCTTCATTTTCTGGGGTGTTCTATAAGCGTCAGTTCAAGCTACGACGGTAAATATTTATCGTCAATCACCAAACCTTATGCTTTTAGTCAACCACTTTTTATGTTCCTGTCATATGTAACGATCATTGGAATAGAGCATATTCCAATAATCGTGTATATGTACATATGAATATCTTATATTTTTGTGGCATATATTCACTGTATACATATTAACATTCATTTCAGTCTGTAATGTCACTGGCCTGGTGGATACAGACGCAAAGAAAAGCTTTTTATGGACGATATATGTGCGGTTCCTTTTCAGTGAAGCACATTCAGAGCAATAACTAAAGCCTGACTTACTTTTAGTACCATTCCAAACGCGAGTATTTTTGTGCCTGCCATTAGACTAGTTGGTTTGCTCAGTGTTGTGTTTTTGTGCACATGCACATTAAGTTTATTTCACTCAAGGAAAGCAATGTTTCATTAAATGGCACTGCATGCCAAAGAGTTAACGCCATGTATATTGTTCAGCATTAATTTCATCGCCTGTAACCCCCCTCCCCAGCCCTCCCGAAGGGCCGATTTTTTTTTTTCGGGGAAAGGTGGCAACCCTAGTGAGATGATCCGACATGGCAGAGATGGTGGTTTCAATAAATGCCTTTTCGGACCTGGAACTTGTGAAGTAAGTACGAAAAATTGTACGCCGACGACTTTCACTTCAGCTGTGAAGAAGAAGATGCGCCTCCATCCAGCAGCATCGCCAACGCTCGGCTCGCTCGGCTCGTGTTTCGGATCGCCGCTGTGCCTCTGGACGCTTCTTCTCGCTTGCTTGCCGCTGACGACCATTACGTCTTTCAACGACCAATAAACCTCTTCACATTTGGTGGAGGGTGCTGTTCATCCCCGTCGCTACACCCTGGAGCTGCGTAGCCGGACGCTACCGCCGATCATGACTGACCACGCAAACCCACCGGCGCCTTCGTCCCTGTCCGTCACCTGCACCGGGCTTCCTCGGATCCGGGACCCAAAGGTCTTCAGCGGTGCAGATGAGACCGACGTGGAAGACTGGCTTGACCACTACGAACTGGTGAGCGCGCATAATAAGTGGGATGACCCCGACAAGCTAGGCTACGTCATATTTTATCTGACTGGCGTCGCCGAATTGTGGTACAACAACCACAAACAGAACATCCCCACATGGACCGTCTTGAAGACGTCCTGCTCTGAAGTATTCGGTCGACCAGCTGTCCGCAAGCAGCGCGCAGAGCAACGCTTGCGCGACCGCTCACAGCAGACTGGAGAAAGCTTCACAAGCTATATTGAGGACGTCGTCGACCTTTGTCGACGTGTCAACGACACCATGCCCGAAGCTGACAGGATCAAACAAATCCTGAAGGGCATTGACGATGGCGCTTTCCAAATGCTCTTGGCTAGGAATCCGGACACAGTTTCAGAAGTCGTCAGCTTGTGTCAGAGCTACGACGAGTTGAAGAAGCAGCGCGCTCTGACTCGGCAGCCTCCACGGGGTGGCGAGTCGCTGTGCAGTCTCGACACCATGCCTGACCATTCGACGTTGCTTCAGCAGGTTCGAGACTTCGTCCGCGAGGAAGTTGCCCGCCAACTTTCCTTAATGCCTTTTACTCACGAGCCTACCACCCGTCTGCCTACCCCGCTCCGCACTGTTGTTTCGGAGGAGGTTGCCCACGCTGTTCCCCTTGCGCGCCGCGAGCCGCCTCCATCCAGCCCTGTTCACTACGCGCGTGCATCGGAGCCTGTGGCCGCTCCTGTCGCCTATGCGCAAGCCGTGCAGCCTGTAGCCGCGCCCCTCACGTATGCTGACGTTCTGCGTAGGCTTCCGCAACCACCTTACACTACGCACTCGCAGCCCACGCAACCGCCTGTCTATCCTTCCACTTGGGCAGCACCGAGCACCGACATTCGCCAATCCATGGAGGACGCCTGATAATCGACCGATTTGCTACGCCTGCTACACTCCTGGACACGTCGCCCGCTACTGCCGCCGTCGCCCCCAAACTTTCGGCGACCGTGCCCGGTCGTCGCAAGCCGGAAGCCAGCCCTTCCTCCAATACGTTCCTGGCCCATCACCGCGCGATGCCCCTACTCACCGCCCTGACTTCCAGCCGCAGCGCTCACCATCTCCTCGGCGGCGATCGCCGTCCCCCATGCGTCGCCGGCCCGGACCCTCCGACCAGGAAAACTAAACGCCGCAGTTCAAGAGGCAAGAACTGCGCCAACTCCGAACTGTCCAAGCCCTCACTCCTCCCCAACTAACGTGGTCGCCATAACTGTTGAAGGTGTTCGTACTTTTGCCCTTGTGGACACCGGCGCCGCCGTTTCTGTCATAGCCGCTAATCTCTGCCGTGTATTACGAAAGGTAACGACGCCGCTTTCGGGACTGTCGCTCCACACCGCAAGCGCGCAGCAAGTGACGCCTCTCGCAGCCTGCACTGCAAGAGTGGTCATTGAAGGCAATCTGTACATCGTTGAGTTCATTGTCCTTTCTGCCTGTTCGCATGACGTCATCCTCGGGTGGGACTTCCTATCCCGCCATAATGCCGTCATCGACTGCGCACGCGCCGAAGTTGAGTTTTCCCCATTGTGTGACGCCCCATTACTTGACGCTCTTCATCATCCGCCCAAGCTGCTCGTTCGTGAGGATACCGACATTCCGCCTGGCACTTTCGCACTGGTCCCTGTTCCCTGCAACGCCCACACCGACGCTACAGTCTTTTTCACGCCGTCCGATGTCTTCACGAGTCGTAGAGCTCTGCCGCTACCTTTCGCAACGATTGACATCGCCGCCGGCAGCAGCAATATATTCGTCTTGAATCCGCTCTCTGCACCTGTCACGCTGCTTGCAGGCGAATGTCTCGGCCGCGTGGAAGATCTCGACTCTTCGTCTTTGGTTGACGTCCCGGATGACTGCTGCGACCCACCAAATGCCCTGTCGGCACTCGGGGAGTCATCCAGTGATATATTTTCCAGTGCCATCGCCGATACCCTCACCCCTGCCGAACACGCTGACCTACTTACTCTTCTGCACGAGTTCCGGAATTCTTTCGATGTGTCGCAACCTCAACTGGGCCGCACGTCGCAAGTACAACATTACGTCGACACCGGTTTACACCAGCCGCTGCGTCAAAGACCATACCGCGTCTCCGCTGAAGAGCGCCGCGTCATTAACAACCAAGTCGAAGACATGCTTCGTAGAGACGTTATTCGACCATCGCACAGTCCCTGGGCGTCTCCTGTCGTACTGGTGCGTAAGAAAGATGGATCTATCCGGTTTTGCGTGGACTACCGTCGTTTGAATAAGATAACCCGCAAGGACGTCTATCCTTTGCCGCGCATTGACGACGCCATTGACACCCTTCACGGAGCAGAATTCTTCTCGTCACTGGACTTGCGGTCTGGCTATTGGCAAGTTCCTATGGCTGAAGCCGATCGCCAGAAGACTGCGTTTATTACACCTGATGGCCTATACGAGTTTAACGTCATGCCCTTTGGACTGTAACGCGCCTGCTACGTTTGAACGACTTATGGATAATACGCTACGTGGTCTAAAGTGGTCTATGTGCCTGTGTTACCTCGACGATGTCGTGGTTTTCTCCCATGATTTCCCTACACACCTCCGTCGCCTCAGGCACGTTTTGACTAGTCTGACCAACGCTGGCCTTCAGCTTAACCTCAAGAAATGCCGCTTCGCTGCCCGGGAGCTCGTCATCTTAGGCCACATCGTGTCCAAACAGGGCGTATTACCTGACCCTGCAAAACTTCGTGCAGTCGCGGAATTCCCTAAGCCCACGACCATGAAGGAACTTCGAAGTTTTGTAGGTCTATGCTCCTATTTCCGGCGCTTTGTTCGCAATTTTGCATCCATCATGTCACCGTTAACCCAGCTTCTTCGCGGCGACGTGAACCTCTCCTACTGGTCCTCTGCATGTGACGTAGCCTTCACTACACTGCGCCGCCTGCTCACCTCCCCACCTATTCTTCGTCACTTCGATCCGACGGCTCCTACCGAAGTACACACAGACGCCAGCGGGGTCGGGCTTGGCGCTGTCCTCGCTCAACGAAAGCCCGGCTATTCCGAATACGTCGTCGCCTACGCTAGTCGCACGCTGACGAAAGCCGAAACGAATTACAGCGTGACTGAAAAAGAGTGTTTGGCTCTGGTGTGGGCGCTTGGAAAGTTCCGGCCGTACTTATACGGCCGCCCGTTCGATCTAGTAACCGATCACCACGCGCTTTGCTGGCTCGCCACGTTGAAGGACCCTTCTGGCCGCCTAGCGCGATGGGCACTTCGCATCCAGGAGTACGACATTCGCGTCGTATACCGCTGCGGACGCAAACACTCTGACGCTGACGCCCTCTCCCGCTCACCTTTACCGCCAGATCCAGCGTGCGCAACCACATGCGTCCACCCCTTGTCATCTCTCGATCTCGACTCCATTGCCACCGAACAACGTCGTGACCCGTGGATCGCTTCTCTTCTTGATTATCTATGTGGAACATCCACCATTCCTGTATCTCGATCCCTCCGTCGTCAAGCTTCCCATTTCACCATCCGTGATCAACTGCTTCATCGCCGCAACTACGCTGCCGATGGCCGCCGATGGCTACTGGTCATTCCACGCAGCTTGCGATCCCAAGTATGCGCCTCTCTTCACGACGATCCGCAATGTGGCCATGCCGGGGTCTTCAAGACATACGAGCGCCTTCGCCATCGCTATTACTGGCGCGGCATGTACAATTTTGTGCGGAAATTCGTGCAGTGCTGTCCTGACTGCCAACGACGCAAATCGACACCTTTACGTGCGACCGGCGAATTGCAGCCGCTTCCATGCCCTGCCAAGCCATTTGATCGCGTCGGCGTTGACCTCTACGGTCCCCTTCCAATGACCGCAGATGGCAACCGGTGGATTATCGTGGCTGTCGACCACCTGACACGCTACGCCGAAACTGCCGCTTTGCCTAGCGCTACCGCTCGGGATGTCGCCTCTTTCATTTTACGTCACTTTATCCTTCGACATGGCGCCCCTCGAGAGCTCCTTAGTGACAGAGGCCGCGCTTTTCTCTCCGAGGTCGTCGAAGCTCTGCTCTCGGAATGCCACGTCATTCATCGGACAACCACAGCATACCACCCGCAGACTAACGGGCTCACGGAACGGTTTAACCGCACCTTGGGTGATATGCTCTCGATGTACGTCGCATCTGACCATAGCAACTGGGACCGTGTTCTCCCTTATGTAACATTCGCATACAACACCGCGATACAAACAACTACCGGATTTTCGCCTTTCTTTCTCCTTTACGGACGCGAGCCTTCACATACTATTGACACCCTACTTCCCTACCGTCCTGATGCTTCCGAGTGTCCACCTGTCTCCGAAGCTGCTCGACAAGCCGAAGAGTGCCGCCAGCTCGCCCGCACGTTTACCTCGCAAGAGCAGCAGCGACAGAAAGAAAACCGCAGCACTTCACTTCCAGACCCTAGCTATGCCCCAGGGTCTCTCGTATGGCTCTCTGTCCCATACCAGACTCCGGGACTCTCCTCGAAGCTCGTTCCAAGGTACGAGGGCCCTTACACCATCTTGGAGAAAACCTCTCCAGTTAATTTTCTTATCGAGCCAGTTTCTCGATCGGATGACATGCGCCGGCGTGGACGTGACATCGTCCATGTTTCCCGCCTCAAGCCGTACCATGAGCCTCTACCTGAAACTTCTTAGGTCGCCAGGATGGCTCCTTTTTCAGCGGGGGCGATTGTGAAGAAGAAGATGCGCCTCCATCCAGCAGCATCGCCAACGCTCGGCTCGCTCGGCTCGTGTTTCGGATCGCCGCTGTGCCTCTGGACGCTTCTTCTCGCTTGCTTGCCGCTGACGACCATTACGTCTTTCAACGACCAATAAACCTCTTCACACAGCGTACAAATTTCAGACGCTTTTTACTCTATGGGGCTTATGACGGTGCCGCGAATTTTCAAGCATGTCTAAAAAATCGGCAGTTGACATACATGCTTGCTATTCTAGCTGTGCATATGTTGGGCTTGCACACAAAATAAGAAGCAGTGCATGCGGTTGTGGCAAAGAGCAAATCACTTTCTCGGAACCAATCGACTCTGCGAAACGTACCAGCTGTATCTACCTGTATGCACACTACAATCTGAATATGATGTGGCATTGTGTTTTTAAATTAAAAAAAGAATACTCATAGTGTGCAACTACGGAAATCCTAGGGGAATTATTGGGTTGATCTCCCAGTAAAACAGCAGGACTAACTAGCACTTTCAGAGCATTTGTACAGACTGTGCACTAATAATTAACAGTGTGTACTATACACATCACTAACAGCTTTCCACATTCTTGGCACATGATTGTAAATTGTTCTAAACAAGAACTGCATACAGGGAATGCACAGTGACATAAATCACTCCTATCAGCATGTGGCACAAAATGTGCATTGGAATGGTTATAATACTATGGCGCAAATATGCAACAAAACAAACTTTGCCACAAATCGCCTCCTCAGCATTTATTAGAGAAGGCACGAAAAATGTGTTGTTCTAGCATCTTTCTGGTTATGTCTGACTTCCCATTAGCAGAGTGCTGCTATATATGGGGTGCTTTTTTTTAGACAATACAAGTTTTTAAAATAATTTCTGTGACAGTCAGGCTTCTCTCATTTTCTCACACAAACTATTTGTCGAGGCGGAAATACTTTGGCGCAACTGAAATGAGATTGATGTGACTAACAAAAACTCGTTAATTAACTTTTTAATTATACACTTCAGGGCAGTCGTTTATAAAGTTGTAGTGCATGCCAATTGATGGCATGCCCATTTTTAGAAATCACGAAAGTTGCACTTAATTTGAGATATTCATTATCGAATTTTAAGGGCGCTACAGGTGCAATAAAATGGCAACTGAAAATAAGGGGAGATGCTCCTCAGAAAACTTTTTCTTTAAATGTTTGTGACAGCTCTACGAAACTTTCACTATTTATACAGTTTGAGCTCCTCTTTTCAAACCCGCTTTTATTTTCTTGATAGCTCATTTGGTTAACTGTTTGCACATCATGCATTTGTAAAAACAATGCACGGTGTTGTGGATGAGGAACACGACTCGTCCCAGCAAAAGCAGCAGAATGAAGAAATAGCGCTCGTGTCCAGCTGCACGTCGGAATGCTTGCAAACCGATCGCAGGGCTTCGATCATCCTACATAGCTTAAAAGGGCCAGTTGCGATGCGAGACTATAGTGGGGAAACATTTTTTTTTTCGTGTTTTCAGCAAGAATGTCACACTGCCGAAGTGGGCTCTGGGAGAAGAGTGTTAGGCCTATACATCCCCGGCGAAAATTCAAGAGTAGGCAATTGCGCGGAGCGAAATGCTGCGTGCGCGAAATTCGGAGTAAACTTCGCACTTCTACGGGCCACTGCAAGTGCTTTTATTGCATTTTCTGATAACTTCTAGTTGATTCTCAGCTTTGATTTATTTTCATACATTAAAGAGGATGCTTGGAGGAACACAGAACACCAACAAAACAAAAGATTAGGGATGGGCGAATATTCGGGCATTTCGAATATTCGAACGAATATTAAAGTATTCGAATTGGCTTCGATACGAATTTAGATTATTCGAAATTTCGAAGTATTCGAAATGAACGAATATATGTATACATTTGACCGCACATAACCCCCTGTTAAGGTGGTTTCACTGCAGTGTCTGGTTGCTGTGCCGTGAAAACACCCATCCAGGGGAAATCTGCACTTCCGCGAAGCCACACTTCAAGGTCAAATGTACATATATTTTTTTGCAAGTTTAAAAGCCTGTTATATGGGCTTATATGCGCTAAGTCTAGTAATTTTTAAATTGTAATGTATTGTACCACTTATAACTTGCACCTTACTGCTATTCAAATTTTTATACTATTCAAGGTTTCTTCCACTTCATTTCAAACCAAAAAAGTGACATTCACTCATACCTAGTTCCAATTCTTAAAAGTATTGTGCAAGGGTCATGACGAAAATGCTAATTTTTCTTGATAATATGTGGTGAGTACTATTCGAACTATTCGATTCGAAATTATTCGACCAAATCACTATTCGCTTCGAACCTCAAATTTACTATTCGCCCATCCCTACAAAAGATAAATTTTTTTTCAGAAAGAAGTCTTGCTTTTTCGACCCGCATCTACCCTTAACACTGCTCTAACATGAAGGACCTAAAAAGCTTTTGCAGCATATTTGTGAGGCAATCTAGTCCATTCTATGATTACTTGGTGCCTCTTCCCAGTATTATGAACATTCAGAAGGGTTTAAAGGGCACTGACACGAAATTTTTCAGTTGTTTTGTCACGTGACATGAAAGGCCAAGCACTCAAGAGTCTAGAAAATTTACTCCTAAGCGCGAGTACACCCTGAAAAAGTAATTACAGCATGTTTTTAAAAGCTAGTTTCGGTTCCCACTGTACCCTGACGTCACAACGCGGTAGGAGCTTCTTGTCACATGGTCACATAAGGCACCGTGACATTTCCATGGCCACTCCACACTGTGGCTCCATTGGTGACCTGCAAGCAGCCATTTTAAATGTTTTGGTGACGCACAAGAGGCCATATTGGAAGTTTTGGTACCTGATGTCATCACAACTAGCCAGACTGCTGTGTGAAGCCACCGAAATTGGTACTGTAGCCCCTCAAGCTAGTGTCGATATCGGTAGGTGCGCCATGGGAAAACTGACTGATATCTTATCAACATTTGCTGACCTTCACACTTGCCCAAAGCAGTCTCTGTATTCGGGAGATTTGTATGGCAGAGTAATCTCGCCTTCAAAAAATGGTGTCCGTACACCTTTAAAGAGAACCGACAACAGCGCTTGTTCATTCCTTGCCTCTTGGAACTGCTTGAGTAGCCGATTTGATGAGTGAATGTCCGTGCTGCTGATCTCGGAGTAGCCGCCCAGCATGCCATCTACGGTGGCTGGAATTGTCTCCCAGTAGGCCTTGCCCTGGCTGTAAAAGTCGTCCGAGTGCTGCGCCGATGACATGCTGCCAAAGAGAAAGCCCTGCAAGATACTTTATCCTTTCAGATACCAACACAAAGTGTAAACACGTGCAATGTGCGACTGCTAGGTGAGAGTTGCATGAACTTAACCATACTATAGGCACTGCAATTGGCAGGGACAGTAGCAGTAGAGAACATTGCAGTACAATTCCTTTGATAACAGGTTGCCAGTCGTCCACTACTTTAGTACGATCTGTATTCTCAACTTTTAAATTTTTGAGGTATTTTCCAACTCTGTACAAAGTAAACTTCAGCAGGAATTTGGTCATCTCAAAAGTCAAACCCTGACGACAAAGGAGTGCAGATGAAAAGTGCAATACTTGTTGTCTTGCCATATGCACATAGAGATCAGTTGGCACCAGTGACTGAGAGGATGCTGAAAACTTGAGCAGACTGAATTACCGATAATAACTGCAAACTAACATTGCCACGACATGAACCCTTTTAAACTGCAGTGCCACTACTTGAGTGGCATAATATTATCATGGCGTCGAAGATGTTGAAAGCAGTGCTAAGGAAGACAAGGCAGGCATCCCCCACTATCACTGGAAGGATCAATAAGAGTTCATAGCCATGAAGCTTATTGGCTACTGTTCTCAATAATCATAAACTCTCTTGCAGTATGCCCGGAGATACAGAAGGAAACAACACACAATGTTATTCCGCTGTCTGTTCTTGTACTGCAGAAGTGATGTATAAGCTAGCTCTGATTTCCTCTGACCATCTAGTGGTACTTGAAATACGAGCACGGAACTACACAGGAACACAAGATCTTGTCCCTGTCTTCTTGTGCCCCTGTGTAGTTACACGCTCATATTCTGAGTATCATGGATCACTAGCCCAATCAGCCATTCTGACATCTGGTGGTGCTTTAGCACCCATTACTAGACGGCCCTATGACGTGGTCTGCCATTATATGAGTAGCTGCCAAGTGATCTTGCTACACTTTACACTCAACGCCTCAAAACAACAGTTCCAGTGAGCTGGAAAAATGCCAACACAAGAAAGGAGACATAAAGGAGGAAGAAACAGATTGAATGACAGGGAGGTTAAATTATCGACCCATCAGCTTACTCTCGGTAATAAACAAAATATTTACAAAGGTAATTAATTTCAAGCAGGATAAGAAAAACACTTGGCTTCAACTACCCTAGAGCCAGTTTCAGAAACGGCTACTCTAAGATGGATCACACTCATGTGGTCAATCAGGTAATGGAGAAAGCTGCTGAATACAACAAACACACTTATTTAGCTTTCACAGACAATGTCAATAGCTTAGCCGACATCTACAGACTCCACAGCTACCTTACTTCTCCACACACACAAACAGGCCTTTTTTTTCTGCACGTTTGAAGATGGCTATGCTCGCTAGACGTCATATGCGCTTTCGATAGCGTCTAGGTTCTCGCAGCAGGTTTTACGGCTTTAGAACCATGGATGTCGCGCTCACGAACGGCACCGTGTGTTTCAGGTCCATGATCCAGAATTACGTCTATTTAACATTTATTTTAACTCAACACGGTGCGTTTGTACCTGCAGGCCGCTTATTTCAATCAATGAGCACGCCTTCACACGTGTTCGCGCTGCGTCGTAGGAAAAGCAAACGTAGATGAGGGCACGCTCGTACTACTAAGTACTATGCACGCGCTTGGCGGCCAAATGAATCAGCAGCATTTAACGCAACAGTCAAATGCCGACAAAGACATAAATAGTGGACCCGTGCGCATCTAACACGACGATTGCTCGCCCTACATGCCCTTACATAAGCAGGGTGTTACGACGATCGATCCGAGAAGGGAGGGCACGCTCAGATGTGTATCATTGTCATGAAATGTGTTACCTGGAACTAAGACAGCAGATCCGAAGGTCACGCGACGGCCGTGGGAAAATATCTGAAGCGAACACGACCCAAACAGACCGGCGCAAATTACAGGCCGCAACAACACCAACAGCCACAACGCGCCTTCAGGCTCACCGCATGCTCTACCGGCGCCGGATGCTACGGGCTCGTGCGGATGTCAGATGTTGCTAAAGTGATGTTGCTTCGCGTTAAAGGTTCCTCGTAGTTCGGTGCTTTTTCCGCAAGGAGCGCTCGCAGCTGACACTACTTAAGGTCCCTCCTTTAACACTACTGGACAGGCTTTGAAGTGAGGGAAGCTCAGAGCAAAATGAGATTCGAAGAGAGGCTGAGGAAAATGAAGAAGAGTAGATGGGCAGAGAAGGTTTTCAGGTATTTGTATAGAAAAAGCGTTGACACGCAGTGGAGAAAGAGAACTAGGAGGCTCACCAGTAAATATACGGCTAGCAGTGCGGGCGATATGGCAACAGGGAGCATTAAGCGGAAGGTCAGGGAGGCGGAGAGGACTTATTGGATGACAGCGATGGAAAAGAAGCCGGCTCTGAGTAACTACCGAAAGGGAAAAAACGAAATAAGGAGGGAAAGGTTTTATGATAACTCAAGGGGAAGCGCTTTACTGTTTGAAGCAAGGTCGGGCTGCCTTAGAACGCGAAGTTATAAAGCGAGATTCAGTAACGAAGACGAACACTGTACATGCTGCGGGGGAACTAAGGAAACGATGGAACATGTACTGATTGAATGTGGCGATATTCACCCAGGTATACTTGTGGGCACGAGTCTACAGGAAGCCTTGGGTTTTAGGGACAACAATGGAAAGCTGAACACGTCCGCGATAGAAATAAGTAAGAGACGGTTAGAGTATTGGTGGCAGAAGAGTAGAGATAAAGTACAAAAATAAATAATGGGGGGGGGGGGGGGGGGAATAAGGTCATTCTGCCTTAAGAGGCAGAGAGATAGACCGTACGTGAATTTATAAATTTTTTTGGTATAATAAGATAGATTTAATCAATGTAGACAAGGTATTAGGCCAGCATGAAACAAGGAAGTTTTTTTTTTTTTTTTTTCTTCGAGCATGGTGGCAGACATGTCACCGCCCCGTTATAAAGGGGACGCTCATAGCATCCATCCATCCATCCACAACTTCCGCTGAATTCGGAAGTGACGCCATCGCAGCCGGCGGCACGACCGCTTGGCCGCTTTGGCAAGCATTGCCTCCGGGATGGCCATAGGCAGTGCTTTAATCTCAGAGGCTGCAAGGTTTAAAGCGACCGCCACAGCGAGCGCTCGCAGCCGACACTGTTTGGGAGAGCGGAGGAGGAGAGAACAGGAGAGGGCCGGGACCAGCTCTTCGGCTCACGTCGCAGGCATCTTTCTAGAGGAGGCATTGGCCTCCCATTGGTTAAGTTCAGATGCTCCGCCGACGCCAGCGCCAAGAGCCCCTTCAGTTAGGGCCCTGTAGGACGGGGTTAGGCAAGATGGCGGCGTTCATGGTGTTTACGTCGTCATGGCAACAGGAACAGAATACGGCGGGGAAATTTGTTCCCATGCGTATGCCCATGCATGATACTCGCCATTGTGAGGTAAACGTTTCGTTGAGTATTCGCAAATGTTGTTTGGTCGAGGTGGTTGCGGGCGAAGGTCCATGCACGATGTTTGGCGTAAAATTGACGCCTTTGGGCTCACAGATGACGATAAAACATTGCCACTGCAGTCACTTTCCATTACGCTCACTTGTGATCGTTGGTTTTTTGACGTGCATGCTGTTGTTTCTGCAACGCAACATGCACTCGGCTGCGAATTCTCTGCGAACGTTCGCCGCACATCCTATTTATACACTGCGCAGGGTGTTTTCTTTTTTAAATATAGATTTTTTACAAAAATTATATGACAGTCAGGCTCCTGTCGTTTTCGTACATGAACTCTATGTGAGGCGGAAATGCAGACATACTCTGCCGCAGCTAAAATGACACTGACGCGACTAATTAACAGAAACTCGCTAAATAACTTTTTAATTATTCACTTGAGGGCCGGTGTTTATATACTACAAAGTGTAGCGCGTGCCATTATGGCATACGTATTTTTTAGAAATCACAAAAGTTGCACGTAGTTCGAGATATTCATAATCGAATTTCACGGGCGAAATAGAAACTGATCGCGTCTGGCGCGCACAAAGCGCGGCGGAACACCGGAATGACACGTGACAGGGAAGCGATGAAATTCTGAAATACACGCGAGCATTCTGAAATGCACTAGTATAGACAGCTTAATGTTTGCGTGCGATGGGTGGTGCCTATCTGTGAATTCTTTTCTTAAACTGTAAAGAGGCGCGAAAAAATATTTCGCCTGTAGGCAAGAAGAAATATGCCGCAGTGGCCGCCCCTGAGCTTCCTAAACACATTGTCGTTTTCTTGTGCACAGTTCGAAAGAAACATAAGCACCAAACATTACGCGCAAAAGTAAGGCGATGTGTGGGCAAGTGAGATGACTTGCTGCTTTTCACGAAAACATACGGCTGCGGCGCACCGTCATTCGATCAAAATTCGTCACTCCCATGCACGGAGGAAGGAAAGAACTCCCATGTGACGAGTAGTTCCGGTCTGACGAAGCAGAACGGTCGCGCTTTGTGCGCGCCTTGAACGATCAGTTTTGATTCGCGCATGAAATGCGATGACGAATATCTCGAAGTACGTGCAACTTTTGTGATTTCTAAAAAATAGGTATGCCATAAATTAGCACGACTACAGCTTTGTAGTATAAACACCTGCCCTCAAGTCAATAATTAAAAAGTTAACGAGTTTTTGTTAATCACAACACGGTCACTTTAACCCCAGGTAGCACAAAACGGATAATTGACGTTTTATAAACGTTTATCCGAGACGATAAAAACGTTTAGAAAACGTCACGGAAAAGAAGCTAAAGGTCTAGAAAACGTTTTATATCTCGTCTAATGTCCGGCTAGAATCCGTTTTTAAAGGGGTCATGAACCACTTTTCCAAGTAATGATCTAATGGCCTCAGTATCGGAGTGTACTGCCTCCCGAATCGATTGCCGCAAAAATTTCTCGAATCCGTCAAGAATCAGCGGAGTTACGGGGGTTTGGCGCACGCTCCCAGCGCTTTCTCTCTTTTCTCGTGCCGGCGAGCACACTGGAAGCTAGACAGGGAGGGATGGCATGGGGGAAAGAAGTTACGCCAGCGCGCGTCATGAAACGCGATCGCTCTCCCGCTGTGATTCGCTTGCGCGAGTGCGGCTACCGTGTACTGAGGAGTGCGGCGCCGGCAAGTGGCGGCACCCCGCGGCAAGAAGCGCATCTGATCCGAACGCCGCTCTCGATTTACGTCGGCTATCGGCCAATAAGCATGCTATGTCTCTTGCGACGTACAGCGGACAGACGCCCCGCCCACCGACGAGAGTGAGAACCGGCCTCTGTTTGAAAAGAGGGTGCCTAGGGAAACGGCAACTTCGCGCTCCGCTTGTGGCCATTACGCGGCGCGCACGACTGTAATATTTGGCAGAGCAGTTCATAGCCGTGTCAGCTTTCCGCAGGATGTGTTTTTTCAATCAGCCCAAGGGGTGCTTCATGACCCCTTTAAGACCATCTAGAAAACGTTTTTAAGACGATCTAAAAAACGTTTTTAAGACGATCTAGAAAACGTTTTAAAAACGTCGCAAAAAATCCCATTTTTAAAATAAAAATATCCCATTGCATCGTCTTTGAAAAGACGTTTTCTAAACGTCTTTAAGACGTCATGCAGGATCTCTTTTCTTTTAGCTGTTTTGTTTTTGCGCATGCAATTATAATAGTGCACGTTTTTAGGAAGCCCTCTCTGTTATAGTAATTACAGTTACTTTATTCGGTAATTACCATTACAGAGTGAGAGCTCAGTCGATTCACAGACAAAAGTGGTCATGTAATAATTTATTATGTAAAACAGCAACGACTCCTGTACAGCATAGAAACGTAAAAACCACGAAATGAGATATAGCATGCGAATATATAACATTATTCAGAAGCGGCAAAAGAACGCAAAATATTGCGGTAATTAAAGTGCAGCTATATACTATCCAACCTTCAAGAACACTTTTTGTTGCACGATTCAGAATTGTTGTCAAACAACTAACAGTGCAATATGGCAAAATTTAGGATCTGGCACAGCCACTCTGCAATATGTAAGCGTCGTCTCATTAGCTTTACTTAATCAAATGCAAGGATGAAGTGAAGAGAAATTGTCGAAAAGGGAATGTCGCTGAAGCCAACGACTAGACAAGGGGACTAGTTTCCGCCAGGCAGGGGCGTAGCGAAAAATTTTTTTCAGGGGGGGGGGGTTCCCACCATACTTTATGTATGTTCGTGCGTGCGTTTGTATGTGTGCGTGTATATAAACGGGAGCAAAATTGAAAATTTTCGGGGGAGGGGGTTGAAACCCCCCCCCCCCCCCCCTTGGCTACGCCCCTGCCGTCAGGGCCCTGACGAAGACAAGCATTCATGATGAAACGTTTCCTCAACGCTTCATCTTCCGCTGAACTTTTTTCTTGTAGGAAGGAGAGAGAGAGAAGGAACAGAGGATAGGCAGGGAGGTTAACTAGCGTCCGTTTGCTACCCTACTCATGGGAGGAGAATGAGGGAGTAAAAATAGAGAGAAAGAGACACATTTCACAACACACACACAGAAGAGCGTATCACAGGTGGTCACTCAATTTTGTTGCCTTGAAGTACTGCAGGAGGGCTCGTATGGTTTTCTGGGCTGATGTGCTATGAAGACAGACTTCCAAGATATTTCCTTCGGGAAAAGGCCGACCGTCAAGTCTCCTGAAGGCACACTGGCACACTGGAGAGTCCGGCGATGTGTTTGAAATAGCATACAGCGGCACAAATGATGATCGAAAGTCTCTACACAGTTGCAGTTATCGCACATTGATGAATCTGCCCTACCAATCCGATAGGTGAATGAGTTAGAAGACCCTACACCGAGCCACAGCAACACAACAAAAAGACGTGGACAGTAGAAGTGGACAGGACAGCGCTTACTACTGTCCACTTCTACTGTCCACGTTTTTTTTTTCAGTGTGCTTCAACCTAATTTTCCAAACATGAACGTAAACCAACAGGCCCAACTCGCCATCTTGCTCCAACACAGCATTCAAAGCAGGCAAGGAGGCATGAATCAGGCACCTGGTGTGTGTCTCCCTTCGTTTCAAAACAATCGTTCAGAGCGCTACTTAAGACCACAGTTAGTGGAAATCGACTCCAATGTGTTGAAATCACTAATACCAAAACAAAACTGCAAAATAATATTTGGCCCACCCAGCCAAGAATGCGTAATGAAAGAAGAACGTAAATTGCTAGCAAAATCACTGTTGCTGAAGTGTATTGCTCACAAAATGAAACTTTTAGAAACGTTCTTACAACATGCCTCTCTTGGAACATTTCTCCCTGAAAAAATGTTGGCAAAAAACTCTGGCATCATTACAGAATAAGACTAGACGTTGGAAACAAAAGGCACCGTTTTAGAAGTTAGCTAAAAATATTTGTGGATGCAGCATCCGTGTTTCAAACGGCGCCCACTAAAGAAGTAACGGTTTCAGGCTTCGAAATGCAGTGTACAAAACTTATCCCAGAAATCATGGTCTGACATCCCTAGAGAGCACACAGCTAAGCTTAAATGTGCCATGGCTAGCAGAAAATATGACACTGTAAATTATAGCGACATATAACAAAAAAAAAACAACTAAACCAATTGTAGCGCGAAAACAAAATGTATGAACAGAAAACTAATCGAAACGACCACAAAAATTACAATGAATGAGCCACTTACTAAAATGAATAAATAAAAATTAGGAATATGAAAATGCCAGCCTGATAAAAAAACATCTTTGTTTTATGATGCCCAGTATTAGAAAATGTCAGGCTAAAAGAACAAATTAATATAATGATAAGACACATCAGCTAAAAAAATTGGGACTCTTCCCCATTTTTTACTCAAAAAGCACACAGCTGTAAACTCAGGATTGTCAGAGGCAGATCAGGGCATTGCACTTAGTACATCACATTGCTCAGCGTCAAAATATCACAATGTGTGGCAAGTCAGTCTGAACACATGGCTTCATGACAGGTACTTGATGGAAATCACTAGGCACATCCGGAAGTCTGCAAAGTGAATAAATAAATTGAAGAATTGAACAAACGAAAACGTAGCTTTAAGGGGAACTCCGGGGATTTTTTGATATTCACCGATTTGAATTAAACTCTAAGCATGGGCTCTCTACGGTACCCTGATGATATGTGCCAAATTATACAACCGTAAGTCGTCCAGTTTTTTAGAAAACGAATTTTGAAATTGGCAGCCAATTCCGGAATCACGCCTGTTAACGCAGGCCACCCTGTGCGTGTGACGTAACGCTCAAAAAGGTTAACTGCTTTACAAACTGTGACCTTTTGTTTTTGAAAGTTTCCAAGGGAAAGAGAAAAATGTCAATCTCTTGACATCCATTTTTTTCATACTAAAACCTGTCAGTCAGCCCATCAAAAAGAAGAAAGTAATAATTCAGTTGGTGTAGCCTTTAATTCTAAACATCTAGGGCAAATACCATCTGCAATAAATAGGAGAAAAGATCATTTCAGTATTTTTTATTATACCTATAGGACGGTGTGAAAAGATGAAAACTCGATAACACAGTATGGCGACAGAGAGCGAGCCTGCTATATTTAACCAGGCACAAGAGACTCGCAAGAGAACCTCTTGGTTCTGCTAAGAGCTGCAGGCTTTACCGAGAAAGGAGGAGGTTAACAGAGTAGAGGAAACAAATCACAAGTCCGAAAGCGCATCGAGATGGTCAAGGCAGCACTGAGAAAACATGCCAACTCCTCCCCATGAAACGCATCTTTGACTCTCATGCCCTCAGAAATTCGCAACTAACAGAAAAGCGTGCCCAGCCTCTCGTTACATGCAGCTAGTACTGTGGAAGGAACCAGTACGCTGTCGCTGCAAAGATTCTCTCATCCACAAGCTTCAGTGACAGAATAAAACAGATGACACATGCCGTAACTTCCAACAATGCAGTTTTAAAATTCGGTGCGCGAAGCTCTGCGTTCGTTCATCGCCATTGCGCATGCATTATGCGCTACGTACGCAACAAATGCTATCTGCGTATCCCATTGTAAAACCGCATGCGTCGTACGCCATCCTCTTGCGTACTCACGTTAAGTGGCGGGAATAGCGTATGCGCCCAACGAACGCTATCTTTGCGGACCCTATTCTAAAACTTCTTACGCGGCACACGTAGCTTAAGCTAATGTGTATCTTGAAACTCATCAAGCGGCCAAGAAAAGACACAGTCATTTTACTGAAATTAGGTTAACAAATATAAATATGGTTTTCGCCGATGTTCGTTCGAGCATGAACGGAAACCACGACGTGCATTTACGTTTAGAACGCTTTTTCATGTATGCTGAATAAATTCCGCAGTAACGTACTGCTAACATGTCGCACATGCAGCCCGTGATGCAATGGAACACGATTTTTCATTTGCCATAGTTCTGAAATACTGAGCGCAAATGCAGTAAAAATGAACTTACCTTCAAAAATGACAGAAGCCCGTGGTTAGTATCCGCCAATCCACAGAAAACTAATCGCACATCAAAGTAACCACGCCCGTCCCTCGAGCATAGAAGAAAGGAAGTTGCGAGAGCGTCCCGCGCGCAAGCTGATGAGTGAATTTTTCCGCATAGAATCTTACGGGACTCTAACCGTCAGTCAGCGTAACAGTCGCTCCACAGAGACATACTTCCATTCGGGTCCACAAGTTTAACACGTAGCGAAGTAGTTTCTTCACAGCTGCGTTTATAGCCTCCACGAACCACGACACAAGCACGAAATATAGCAAAAGAGTGCATGACCGGTGAGCTCGACCGCCCATGCGAAATCGGCGAGCTTAACTGAAATTGCAGAAGCAACGGCCGCGCGGATGGATACAGTCAGCGCTAAGGCCTTCGTGCGGAAGTTAGACGGTTATCGCTGCGAGTAAATTACAGTAAATGACGTAAAGTTTACTGGTTAACGAGCTTTGAAGTCTTCATTATTGCTGATGCAATGTAGATACCATACGCCTTTATTCTTTTGCGCGCTACTTTCTTTATCGCAATGAGAGATGGCGTGCGCAGGCTCCAGTTCAAATTTCAATTCGCGGTGGTTCATGCATGCCCATGCATGCATGGGCCAAGTGGCGCGTGGTCCGCTGCTGGGCGACAAAACGTCTTATAAAGTGCGTCTTCTAGAGACTAGACGTCACAAACAAGACGTTTTTAAAACGTCGAAATTGGTTTAGGATCGAACAAACGTCTTGAAATATACGTTCCAGACCAAAATGGTTTTAAAAAATGCGTTTTCTCGACGTTATCAAAAAACGGATATAATACGGATTTTCTGTGACGTTTTTAAAACGTCGAAATTGGTTTAGAATCGAACAAACGTCTGCAAATATACGTTGCAGACCAAAATGGTCTTAAAAAATGCGTTTTCTAGACGTTATCAAAAACGGATATAATACGGATTCTCTATGACGTTTTTAAAACGTCGAAATTGGTTTAGAATCCGTTTTATCCGTTTCATCCCTAAAAAAAAACGTTTTCTAGACCATGTGTGCTACCTGGGCGGCAAAGTATTTCCGCCTCGGCGTGGTGATTGTGCGAAAATTACAGCAGCCTTATACTGCCGTAGAATTTTTATTAAAAAATCTGTATGTGTGGCACGCCTGCAGTATATACATACATCTGCACTGTATTTCACTGTGATTTTATACACGCGTCATAAGCACTCGTCAGATATCGCCACTTTCTGCGCGACATATGCGACGCTGCGCTGCTTTCCTCGACTCATTTCTTTAGCCACAAGTGCACCCTCCGCAGTAACGCGTGTTGTAGCTTTTTTTTTTTTTTCGAAATAAACAAATGGACTTGTACACGTACGTGCATGAGCGGTGCGCCGCAAACCAAACAAAATATATACATGGTCGCGCGTTTCAACTGCATACACAGGGAGCGGCCCGAGCAATGCTCTTTTACTGCAGACTGGTTGTTTATAGCGTTTTGTGGTCGTAATCCATCGCGCGGATTTGGTATTGTCGTTCTGCTTTCTTGAACGCTACGTGTGCGTTCATTGACATATATTAAATATTGCGCTCTTTAATGTTTTTTACTTGCCACGAGACGTGTATAACCGCGCGCTATTGCAAACAGCATGCGAGGGCCCGCGATCAACGGAAAGATGAGTGCGATTATCTACCGAACAAGCATAGGCAGAAATTTTTTTCGGTAGGGCCCGGGCACCTCCTTGATCTGAAGTGGGCGCCGGGTAGGCAGATGTGGTTGAGTGTAACTTTTAGCCTCAACGTGTTCGCAGAGCACGCTGACTGAAGAAAGCAAAATAAAAAATAAAAGGGGAGGATAAGGGAGTGTAAAGCAGTTCGGCTTTGAGAAGCGGTGGACCTCTCGCAGCTGCATGCAGAACGCTGCCATCAAGTTATAAAAGAAAGGCCAAGTGGTCGCGCTTGACATGGATGCGATGTGATTACACATATACTAGGGGCGTATCAGCATTTTTACAGCGGTACTGTTAAGCTTTTCGTTATGCTGTGCGGAGTCGACAAGAAACTACCATCAACAGCCAGCGTGCTCTCTGGCTCTCTTCGTTTTCTTCTTCATGTTCTTAGTCGGTCTTCATGCTTAGTCAAGCCAAGTTATGCTACGATCAAGCGAATTAAGCCAAACCATGTCGTAATTGCGCTAATTAATACCATACCAATTAAAGCCTGGATAATTCGGATATTATAATTAGAACCTTACTGACTAAGTCTACCTAATTAGGATCTTGTTAAGTAGATCCATGTTAATCAAGACCTTGCGTATTAGGACCACGCTATTAAGAACTTCTAATTGCGAGCACTTTGCAAGTTAGGGTCGTGTTAACGAAGGCCTTGCTAATAAGCAAGGCCTAAGTATCATAGTCTTGCTTAGCACGATCCTAATTAGCAATGTCTTAATTAGCGAGGTCTTAAACTAATTTTTAACCACGGACTTAACTAGTATGTACTTAACATGATTCTAATCACCCTGTCTTAATTAATAATGCCTTCATTAGCGCTCCCTTTGCTAGCAAAGCCGTAATTACAATGACCTTAAATAGTACAGTCTTAACTAGCTTGATCTTAGCATAGCTTAATTGCCTTGACTAAGCATGAAGACTGACTAAGAAGAAGCAGACGAAGAGAGCCAGAGCACGCGCTAGCCTCTGATGATGAGAGTTTCTTGTCGACTCCGCACGGATATGCACGTAGTATAATTAGCGGGTGTAATCGCATCCCGTCCATCTGAAGCACGACCACTTGACTTTTTCTTTATAACCTGGTGGCAGCGTTCAGACAAGAAAAAAGTATGATGATTGGCCTGGTGTGCCACCAAGGGCGTCCGCAGAACTTTTTGCAGGGGGGTGCATACGCAAGGGGGGGGGGGGGATTCAGCACTGGCAGCCTTTCTTTCACTGCCGTGACATGACAGGCAAGATTAGTCAGTAGTTTGTAACGCGCGAAATTGAATGGCAAAGCTGAAGGCCAGGAGTGTGATAATCAAGCTGTGTAACTTATCGCAACTGCATAGAAAAATATTATCAGAAATTCCAAGAGTGGGCAGCCGCCCCCCCCCCCCCCTTGCACCCCCCTCCGGACGCCCATGTGTGCCACCGATGGCGACGCTGCGAACGGCGCTCCGCTGACGCAAAGGCGGGTATTCGGCTTTTGTCGTCTGCCAGGCTGTGGCTAGAACAGCAGCATTTTCTTTATAGTTCGCTCACGTCGCACGGCGTTCCTCGACTACTGGCTGTATTTTCTTGTAATGATAGTTCTTAAGGTGGCTGCTAGCATTACAGGAGGTTAAGAAACGTTAACATTTAACGTATCTTCTATATACACAGAGCCATCGCGGTCAGGATCATGCCACCGAATTCGTAGTGTCACTCACTGGGCTGGATGGCGTTGATATAGCTTACGTGAAAGCGCAAACGTCCCGCCAAGCGAGCTCAAGAAAGTCTGTGCTGATTTGGAAGCGAAGCGCGATCAATTTTACGGCTTATTCGCAAAAGTCAGCGTTATGTAAACAGACGTACGTGAACGAATTTCACACTCCACTTCCAATTGTAGTCACGTATACAAGAAACGTTTGCCGACAAAATAAAATTGATAACTTCATCGACCAGCGGGTTATTGCGGACAACTAGCGTAGATTGGGCGAGTTGGATGCACATTAAAAGTTAAAACTATCGGCTCCGAATGAAACGCCAGCAGTCGTGCGCGTGGTAGTTCGCACCCTTATGATTAGAGATACATACCTCTTGCGGTTTGCCGCTGGTGAGCCAGATTTTCATGCTTTCGTTCGCGCAGTGCTGCCTAATCGGGTGTGCGTGCATATCAATGGTGATGACAGGACGGCGCGGCGCTCCGCTGTTCGTGTTTCATTTGTCACCGATAATACAGCTTGGTAAACAGTAGAAAAAATCGGCGAATGTGTCTAAGAAGAGGAGAAAGAGAGCTCTTTCCGACCATTCTTTTGGCCCCTTTGGTTGGTTATTGCTATTCTTTACCGTGCTGTAACATGATTGAATATTTTACGGTGAAAGATATATGGACTCCTGATCAAAAGCGAAAATTCACCGTCGGCGTCCCTAGTCGGCAGCGTCAAAATGAGGGATGCGAAAAATCATCACACGATGACGTCACCTTATGACGTCCTCATGACATCACAGACCGCCAATATTTGTGACGTCACGTGACATGATGACGTCATCACATAACATTGTCGGTTTGCACTGCCTCCGTGATCGGTGGGTCGATCACGGAGGCAATGCGAAACTAGGCGATTTGTAAAAAGCGTGCAATGCCTCTGATCCTGGAGGCAGTGCAAAACCACGTTACGTCCAAAAAGCATTCGGATGGAGGCGGGGAACATCGACTGAACATCGATGAACAAAAAGAAGATGGATTTCGCTTTCGAGTCATCTTAGGCAAACGCATAAGGGACCCTGCGAGTCTTTTTAGTACAGTGATCGCATATCACGCCCTATCAGGAGTCGACGGTTGAGAGTGATTTATTACACTATTTTATTCCAAATACATCTTGCTACGACTTTTCATGCGAAAGCTTTGTATTTATCTACGTTAGTATGATTACACTAATTCTGTTCAGCATACTTTCAAACGACTGGGGACGAGTCAGCAAACGTTGACTTATTAACGTATATGGGTTAGAACATGCTGCAAAAAAAAGAAAAGAAACAACTCCGTACAACCTACGAAATATTTCATATCACCGTCGTGCATCCCCTTTTGACACGTGCTCTTAACCTTTTTATTTCTGCGCTTACACGGCAGCTGCTGAAAACTTAGATTTAATCAAATGTTAATTGTTGCCTGTTACGACCATTTAATTTATTTGAATGACATTACACGTCGCTTGTCATGCCCTTAAAACTCCGAACAAAGGAATTGAATCGAAAGAGCAGGCTTAGCAACCGAACACGCGCAGCACGTGGTGTACGTAAATTGCGCTTTAAAGGCCTAGCACTGACACAAAATTTCGAAGGAGAGATAATGAGTCAAATAGATGTATGTGGAGCCATACACAACGTCTACGAAATATCAAGGGCAAATATAGCCTAGAACATATCTAAAATCAATTTTAAAGTGCATGCCGCGCGACTGAGCGAGATGCGAGCACCTCGCGACGCCGACATCAACGCGGCGGATATGTAAACAAACCTACGTCTCGAGTTTGTGTTGGCTGGTTGCTGGTTGTGCCCTTGCGCTTGTGCGCTTGTGCTACTGCTACCTGCCATTTCTTCCTCCGTGCCTGCGGCTTTCCGTGCGCTGGTTGTGCTCCCTTCCGCTCTTCGCACGCGTCGTGCCATTTGGCAGATCTTATGGCCCGCTCACGCTAGCGGCTGCCGCAACGGCGTGGTGCCACAGAACATCGGCTGTCGCCGCACGCGCGAGAGCTGTCCAAAGTGCACGGCAAGCTTCTCCGGCGAGGCATTCGCGCCTCCGAAAAACATGGTCGCACTGCCAAGAGCGGTTGTCGTCCACTTCGAATCTATCAAGTGGCCGCCGTGCGCTCTGTAGCGTGTAAGCTCCGAACTGGTGCTTCCATTTGCTTTAGATTCATCTCCTTAAGCTTCGACAGCAATGTATTCGTCCCGATTTGGCGCCGTTTTTGAGAGCCATAGTCAAATAATCGATGCTGTAGGGTTAACGAGTCGAAATGGGCACTTCCGAATGCTCGGAGGACATAGCTAGATTACGCGTTTGTTAGTTATTTGTTTCTAATCCTCCATAGCTGGCGCCACTTGACCTAGTGCCACCTTGGGGACACTTTATCTGGTTTTACCCGACGCCTTTTTTAATGCCGGACAGACTAAAACGCTCTATTGACTGCTCGAACCATGCCTGGCAACGACACAGACGACGTCCGCACTTCTAGCGTGAAAAACGCGGATCAAAAAGCAAGCAGCTCGAAGCGTCCCGCGTCAGACGAACTGGCGTAGCAGACGAACCGTAAGTCCGTAAGTGCGGCTCCCGCCGCACCCGCTGTTGCGCGTCGCCTACGTCACAATTTTGCGTGGTCACGTGGCCAGCTGTGTTTACCCGTCCTCCGGAAGTAGTGCTGCCTAGCTCGGTGAATTGAAACCGAAACTACGACTGGGCGCTCTAACAACGTCTCTAAATAAATAGCCGTCGCGCACTCGCGCAAACGAGGTTTGCAGCCGTGATAAGTGGATCATAAGCTATCTATTGCAACAAACAAAAAAAAACAAGGTGCAAAATTTTTGTGTCAGTGCTCCTTTAACGCAGACACGGTAGCCGAAGCCCAAACACTGAAATCGGGGATCGAAAATAGGCCGGAAAGTCATTTTGAGTGCGTCACAGCCATAGGACGGTCGCGAAAAGAAATCGTCGCCATACATGCAGATGTACACATCGATGGCTAGCAGACGACACCAGAGCAATCGACACTGAACGTGCTCCTGGCGGCAGCTCCGCTCGATTTCGCTGGGCATTTTGCTTGAACATTCAGTACAAATTGCTTTATGAACTTGCCCACTAATGTTTCAATAACTCGAGCAGGAGAGACTGGCCGGTAGCGTCGAGTAGCCTTCACGTAGCATAGATTTATGTCACGTAGCGAACGCGCGCTCGAAGAGCGGCACCCGAGTCCCCTCTCTGACGTCACACGCGAGAGGGCGCCACTCAAAGATCTTGAGGCCCATGTGGTGCTCGAAAGAAGCGGGGCTAGCGGGGCTCGTGTCCGATTCCCGGAAAAGCCTAGCAGACGACAGCTGCGCAGGACTGCTTATAGCGCGCATTCTCGTTCATTTCGCCGCTGCGCTCCGTTGTACGGCGCTTATCAACTCGGCGGTCGATTCTCGCGCGTTCAGGTTAAAAAAAATGGGCGACTGTACATCGATCTCTGCACTACACAAGAGCTGCAGGTATGCCAAGGCCTGGTGAAAACTTTATGGACATTTATGGTAAAGCAGCGAAATAACTGCGTACGCGTTGCGCTTCCGCCAAAATTTTCTTGACTCTCTTTAAAACAACCGTGAAAAGTTACAAAATATGAGCAAAATAAAATATTTAATACTTTGGTGATTGTGCAAGTATGCATGTATCGCCAAGCAGCGTACGTGCGTCATATTCATATACGCTGCGCAGACTGCAGAGAAAAGAGACGATGGTCAAGAGCGGTATCAACGCTCAATCAAAAAGCCTCAGTACTGGCTCATTGCAGTTAAGCTTGATTGCTAATGCAAAAAAATTTACGATGCTTGTTATATGACTTGTTATAACTACTGCAAGTGAGCACGTCAACACCATTGATTGTTCCCTTAATTAAAGGACCAAACTTTGTCGGCACAGCACCCTTTAACAATATCGCCCGTCACGGCACGTTCACCATTCTTTGCATACGAGTTTGGGCTCGAAATGTCTTTCGTAGACAGACTCGATCTGCTCGATCCTTCCTCGAGATTGCCCACCTCCACTTGTTCAGAAGATCGGTGTCTCTTAATGCACAAAACAACGAGAACATTTCCTGGCACGTCTTGTCCCCTAGCTGTATCGCAACGGGGTAAAAAACATTTTCTTCCCATTATGGCACGTACATTCTCGCAAAAGCGCGCCCGTAAGCCTCAGATTTTCCTAGTTCTCAATGCGCAAAATAGGCCCGCAACAACCAACGTCATCTATCGTCGAGAACCAGCAACTACAACAAGGGTGTGTCATGCTCTCTCTC
Source organism: Rhipicephalus sanguineus (assembly GCF_013339695.2). Lineage (NCBI taxonomy): Eukaryota > Metazoa > Arthropoda > Arachnida > Ixodida > Ixodidae > Rhipicephalus > Rhipicephalus sanguineus. The sequence goes on from NC_051176.1 coordinate 60,909,991, forward strand.
TATGCAGTTCGTACACCTCTCTTATTCTTCCACCGTGGCCTAGAATGTGTATGTTAACAAGCGCCAAAAGTTTGTGGTGTGGTGGAAGCTACAACTACAGAACCGACGGCGGCAACGGCGGCGGCTCTCCACTCTTGGCGGCTGTGTTGGGGTCTGGAGTGACTGTGGAATGCGGTGTCAACAAGCCACTTTCACTATCGTTTTCACGAAACTTACGTGATATTATTAGGCACGTAGTTTGAGTGCGTTGACCAATCGAACATTTCTCGACGATGGCGTCGGTGTGGTGGCTACTTGTAACGGTGGCGACGGTTATGAGTAGCTTCTTGGCATCAGGTGAGCACGTTATTTTTTCCCATTTTTTCAAACCGTAGCTAGATTCTTAACCTTCGATCAGTCGTCGCTGCTCCAAGGCAAGAGTCTTGCTATGGATGTTGTACTGCTTACTACAATTCATGAATGTGACACTGCTTTTCGGCATGCGGAACCGACGCCTGTTCGTAATCCGGTCACACCCTCATCTAAGCCTCAAACACGTTACCTATACCGTATTACGTTTCGAACAACATCGGCAATGCGTCAAATTATTTTTGAACCGCAGCTAGCCGACTGCTGTTTAGTTACAACGGTCGTCAGAGGTCGCAGGTCAGTTTCGCTGCATGGCTCTTCCCATTTTCAAGCAGCATTAAGTTTTTTTTTTTTTTTTTTTGCTGGATTGGTATGTAGCATTTGTTTCATCTCGCAATAGAGGGAGCGCAATGCTTGCCTCTCCCTCCATCCTGTTAATATATCCGCGCGCCACGCTTCATTCCGCATCAATTCACTTCATAAACGCGGGCGTTGCCACTCGCTGCTGACGCCGTCGACCTGTCAAGCATATTCTGTTTACGGCTGGACGCACGCGCGCAACCGCCTTGGCGTAGCGTGAAAACAATCGGTGACTCGTTTACGCTGTTGTTGCAGAAAACAAAAAATCTTGCTGTCCTAATCAACGGTCCTAATGTCAGTTGGTGGCGGAAATCTTCAATCAAGTAATATTGGTTGCACGTTTCTATTTGCAACCATCAGACAGCAGGGGTGCTATCGCGGAACGATTCTATTTTTTATTCCAATGCTTTTCGTGCTTTTCGCGCTTGGCCAATGGTCAGAACGACGGTCGGTCCGCGTTATCAACGCGATCAGCCAGCCGCTAGTGGTGGATGATAAGAATAGCATAGAATGTGGCATTGGAATCGGAAATAGCATCGTTCCGCGATTGCACCCCAGCTGATGAAACACTAGTTTCTACAAGCTGGGAGTACGCCAGTAATACACTTAAAGGGACTGTCTACCGTCCTTCATCGCTTTTCTGTTTTGCACCGAAACAGAAAGCGTACCGTCTGAAGTGTCCAACCTTGCAGCGGTTTCTCTGGAAAGTGAGTAGAAATTTTTAAAACAGACTTTTTCGATCTGCGTTCGGTCTTTTTCCATTGGCGTGAAAAATGCCCGCAACACTGGTTGGTGGACGCGATAGCGATTGTAGTGCCGGTAAAAATGAAAACCGAAAGCATATGTGATTTCTGTAGGATTACTTTATTTTCGCTGAACACTGTTGTAATAAATGTAACAGTCGTTTTCAGCGCGCTAGCGGTTAAATGAAGCCTTATTATACGAATACAGAACACTTGTTTTGCTGTAATCGCAGTCTATGCGTTTATTTTAGCACTGCTGCCGCAATGCCAAGTCTATTCATCAAAAAGTGACAATAAATGCACGCCTTCACAGCGCAACACATATGAGACATCCTAACGACAATACAGCGGCACAGTACGACCAGCGCGGAGAGCCGCATGGCATAGCGCATGAGTTGAAGCAGACGAAATCGAAGATGGCGCCGCTAGCAGCGCCACCGGGTGCCTTTTTGGGTGCGTGAGAGACAAAAAAGCAAATAATTACTCTCTGACGCAGCCGAAAACTGCCTCAAGTGCGTAAAATACAATTTCAAGTTATACATGTTTGTTTTTAAGCAAAATGAGTCTACCTGCGAGGATTTCTTGTCCTACCAGTAGATTGACCACATCGCCGTTGGGTAACGCTAGCGGTCATTCTTTCACAATTTTCAACATCAAATTAAAAATATAATTCCTTTTTTATGGGGCATAAGCATGCTCGTTGCCGCTGATGTGACGAACGATCTTCTCATTTTACCACAATCAGAAAAATTTTTCCGAGCGGTAGACAGTCCCTTTAAGCACGTTATTTTCAGGCTCAGACTGGACATCAAAAAAATTCCGGCAGATCCCACGCACTCTTGAAATCTATTTCATGCGAAGCAGTCAACGAGGAGTGGCCTATGCCATATTTTTTTTGCTTTGTGCCACGTGCATACGGTGGGTCTGTGCTGCGTGGTTTCTGGCTGAGGGTTGTTACAGCGCATTTGTTTCCTGCATTAAAATGATCGTGGAGACGATCAGTGCAATCTGCTGCATAAACCATCAAATAATAGCTACACCACTGCCTCTAGCGCCACCATCCGATACGTAAGAGCACACTACTGAATACAAATTCATTGTTTCTTGCATGGGCGAGGCGTGCAGCCTCATCAAAATAAAGCTAGGGCCACCACTAGAACGCCTAGACGTTTTAACGTGATAGCATTAGAGCACACACCAAACGATAGTACCAGTCTCTGTCAAATTAGAAGGAAAGCACCACTTCTTTACTCAATTATTTCAGGAAAAACTTCGTTAAATTGTGTTTTATGGCCCAGGTTAGTTTGTTAATTCGGGTTGATGACAACCATGAACATTATGGGTATTTGTCAGGGAATGAAAATTTCTTCGTTATATCAGAAAACTTTGTAATATTGGGTTTCGTTAGATTGAGTTTTAACTGTATTTATATTGTCTCATGAAACTTTCAATGTCTATTTTCGCTGTTCTTGTGTTTCACCTGTGGCTATGTACCCACATACCAAGGGCTGTGGTATGCGGGTATGCACCACATATGATTGGGGGAAACAGTTTCATGACATACACAATAGGCATGTCATGTTATTCATGTCCGGACCTGTCAGTCATGTTCCTCATACACGCACGTCTTCCTATGCCAATTTTAAGGAGACGACCAGGACTTAGATGGCTAGATAGACAGAAATGGTCAAAGTGTGTTTGGTTTGCTAAGAAATGCTTTGGGTTTAAAATTGCTTGCTGGCTGTATACATCTGCAATAACATGCCCACTTTCATTTTCTCTTTATGGCACCTATGCTGCAGTTCATCTTTATGTGCCATTTTAAAATCCTCGCAAGTGAGTAGTGTGTTCTTTTTTTTTCTCCCCTGTGTGGCTATCTGCATGCTGCCTTGTCTTCAGATTGTTGAAGGCAGCTGCCTTGAGATAATGCAAGTTGCACTGCATGTTTTTTGTGTTAGACTTTATGCATTTTTGCATGTCTACCCAATGCATCCTCTATTTTTTCAATGCCAGTGCAAACGCTTGCTCCTTTATGGGAACCGTTGGTTCACCTTAATTCAGGGAATTTTTGTAGTGTGACGCCACCTAAAGGGTACGGCTGCTTTTGTCACACGTGTGTCTGAGCGTGTTCCTGTGGAGATGCGGCAGATGCGCCTTTGTGTCTCGAAGCAATGCCGCTGCCGCTTCACGGCGCTTGTGTGGCATATCTTTAAGCCAGCACGCATGCAGCAGTGTTGCAGTGACGGGCCCACGTTGGTTGCCCGCATATCGCCATGAACGGAGACGTGCCACCTTAAAACACAGTGTCTCTTGAGAGCCAGCGTGACAGCCAACATAGTAACCATGGGGGATTCAAGACGCTGCCCCATGGACATAAACACAACTGAACGAAAAATTACCTCATCTGACATCCGTCGTGGGACGCCACTAAAGGGTACTCTTCCCCATGAATGCAAAGCAGGCGCGAAGGCTAGCCGGCGAGGGAGAGTAGGAAGGGACGAAAGAAGAGGGTGGTGAACGATTGGATCGGGTGCATCTGACTGGCATTGAGGAAATAGAGGAGGAGCTGATCTATTAATAGCAGCACGGCTGAAAATTCCGTCGGAAGTGGTGGCATAGGTGCAGAGTATCCAGGGACCGTATTCTGAGTTGGAAGCTGTCGCCTTCAGTGTGCACTGCTTGACTGGTTGAGTGAACTCCACTCCTTCAGTTGGCACCAATAACAAGTAGAACTGGTCAGAACCCATCGCTCCGCCTGACACTCAGTGCACCGCATATGAACACCTTCTCGCGGAAAACGTAAAGCTCAAACAGGAGCCAGCGGCCATCAAGGCGCGTCGGACCAGGGGACAGCGCCCAACTCCACGCCCTCATGGTGCATCTTGGATTGCCACCAGACTCCCCAGAACACCACCCCCAAACTACCCCCGATAGACAGGCAACCCCTAAAATGGCGCTATCGATTCTCACTCTGTGCAGTCACATGCGAAGAGATACACGAGATGCTCTCTATGCTCTCCCACCAATTCAGTACAGTCTTCGCACATCACTTCACCCAGTTTGGAGAACGCCTCGACTCCCTCAAGACACGCGTCGAGGTCCAAATTGCTGAAACAGGCGGCAATATACGAAGGAAGAGGGCCACCCTTAGCTCTCGCACCACAACAGATCAAGTCCCCCACAGACTAAGCCTGGAGTTGCATGCCTCCAAACTCTTCTCCACACCTGTGTCGATGCCCGGCAGCCTCACCCTCACTCCCACATTGTCCTCGCAAGCGGACATCTTGACACCCACGTCTTTCCACACTACGAATGAGCCGTGGGTAGCACAACCCCTCCCATTGGCGAACATTTAGAAGTCTGGCAATGGAGCTGCAGCGGCTTACGCAGGAAATGGAGCTTCCTCCAACATTACATTAATACACACCTTGCTCAGCCAGATGTCTAGCGCTACAGGAGCTTGGCACGTCACCCACATTTCCATGCTATGAGTCCTATGGTAGCCCGACAGAGGGCAGAGCAGCTGTCCTGTTTAACAAAGCACTAACCACAGTTGGCCTGGGCAACATCCCAGACACTAACGTAGACCATGTGATAGTGGAGCTAGTTCTCAGGCGCAAAACGAAAGCCGAGAAGTGAAGCATGATCATTGTCAGTGTATATAGCGCACCGAAGCAAAAAGCCACAGACTTCCATGCCCTCGCCTAGGGCGCCTGCAAATTAGCCCAAGGAAAGGAACTCGTAATCCTTGGGGACTTTAATGCTCGCGACAAACGATGAAACCGTTCAGGTGCCAAAGGCAAACAGCTTGCAGCTGCCACTGAAAATTCCAGCTCAAACTGCTTACTGATTCCACAATCCCTACCTGGATCTGCAACAGTGTCTGCAGGGACACTTGCCCCGATTAGAGTGTACTAGATAGGGGTAGTGGGACGAGGGCGAGCTCTCTGGTGAGGCAGTTGCATTGCATAGAGACAAGTCAGAAAAGTGTAGATGGAATTTGAGTACAGTACTTGTTGGACATAGTACATGCAATATTTATGTGTGCTGCTTGTTTGTGCATCAAGTCACCGGTAGGTGCATACGTTTTGGGGGCATTGTTTGCGCAGATAAATGAGGTATGATTGTAGCGGCAGGTGTTGCTTAATACACATTTCATTAGCGCGTGTGTTGGAGTGGAAGCAAATGGCAATAGGACGTGAGAAGTTGTGCAGTATTTATTGTGTTTTGTTGGTGCATTTGCTCAAACTCTGCAGCTGCATGAGGCACTATGTGTGTTACTGTGTTCCAGTTGAAGCCATTTATTGCCATCAGTGCGATTCCAATCAACACCTGCACTGCTCGGAGCTGTGGGACCATAACAATTCACCAGAGCCAACGAGCTGTGACAACCTGTATGAGGCCAACTACTGCATCAAGGCCACAGGCATGTATGGGGGTGAGTTGTCACGATTGCGTTTCATTGGCAAGTAGGGAAACAGGACCTTGTTTCTTGGTCGACCACTGTTGTGAATCTTGTATTTGATAGCACTGCTAATAGGAATCTTGCATAGCTGAACCTAAGGGTGATGACTCTACGCTTTCAGTCTCACACTTCTTATCCTAAATATGAATCGGGGATGCTGTCACCTTAGCAATTTCTTTAGCTCTCACCAGACCTCGTTGTGAATTTACTTTTTGTGCACTGAAGGTTGTAAGGTGCCACCTAGGGAAAACTTCACTGATATCACGGATCATATATTTTTTTTTTATTAGAATAAATTGACATGTTCTGTGGCGGCCAAGAGGTGAGCTTCACTCTCCCCTTTTGCCTCGGCAAACAGCCACAAGTGTTCTGTCTTATCCTACCTCTTTTTTTTTTAAATCTCTCTGTTTTGCCTTATGACATATTACCAGTGGTAGCATCATGCATTCTGCATTCGATGATTAACTGAAATCACATGCCATGGTTAGTGAAACTAGTGCGTGTTACATAGGGCATGGGCATATGTGACCTTGACGAAGTGCTATTTTCTCCAAAGGAACCATGGCCGACTTTCTTTTTCAAATTTAGACCATTTTCACACCAAGCAGCCATTTCATACTTTAAAGATGTGACCACCACTGCATGATCTACCTGGTGTTTTTTTTTAGACAATACAGATTTTTGACTAATTCTACGAGAGTCGGGCTCCTGTCATTTTCGCACATGAACTCTATGTCGAGGCAGAAATACTTTACCACAACTAAAATGACATTGATGTGAATAATTAACAAAAACTCATTAATTAACAATGGTGGGCTAGTTGGTTCATGACAATTGTGGCAGAAAAGTGCAGAAAATAAGACGATGAGTGCTCAGGACACAGCACTGACTGTCAAATGGTTTCTTTATTGGAAAGGCAGCGAATATATAGGCAGGTAAACAATGACAAACGAAAAAGTGAAAAATGGCACAAACGCTATCGGGGGACTCGGCCAGCTGGCGTAACTATCAATTTCGATAAAGGTCAGCAGTTTACACGATGCAGTGAGAAGCAGCAGTGAGAAGCAGATTTTGCGGAATTGTAGTTTTGTCAACTTTTTAATTATTAACTTTCTAATTATTCACTTAAGGGCAGTCATTTATAATGGAAAGTTGCAGTGCATGCCAATTTATGGCATACCCATTTTTTAGAAATCCTGAAAGTTGCACGTAATTCGAGATATTCATCATCAAATCTTAAGGACGATATCGAAACTGACTGCACCCGGGGTGCAGGAAACGCAGCCTTTCTGTTATGTAAGACAGGAACTACACGTGACAAGGAAGTGATGAAATTTCAATCGAAGTGCACCAAAGCAGAATCTTGCCAGGAAGAACGGCAAGCATTCTCAAATGCACAAGTAGACATCTTATTCTTTGGGTATGATGTGTGATGCTTATATCTTTCTTTCTTAAACTATAAGCAGGCGCGGAAAACTATTTCGCCTGTCTGCAAGAAGGGGCTGCCCGTCAGTGTTTTGCTTCACGAAGAAAGAAAACATTGATATTGTGGTTTTCTTGCGCACAGCTTCAAAGAACCAGGTAAGCACCAAACACTACACTCAAAGGTAAGGCTGGTGCAAGTGAGATGATTTGCCGGTTTTTACGAAAAGGTATGGCCCCGACGCACATTCATTCAAATTTTGTCACTTCCTTGTCATGGGCAGTTTGTCTGACGTAACAGAGTGGTCGCGTTTGTTGTGCACTGGGCGCGATCAGTTTCAATAGCGCCTTTGAAATTCAGTGATGAATATCTCAAATTACGTGCAACTTTTCTGATTTCTAAAAAAATGGGTATGCCATAAATTGTCATGCACTACAGCTTTCTAATATAAACAACTGCCGTCAAGCCAATAATTAAAGAGTTAATGAGTTTTTGTTAATTAGTTGCAATAGTGATTTTCAGCTGCCACAAAGCATTTCTGCCTCAACCTAGAGCTCGTGTGCCAAAACGACAGGAGCCTTACTGTCATAGGATTTTTATTAAAAAGTTGTCTTTAAAAAAAAACGCCCAGTATGTGCTGTGTGTGTTCGTTTGAAACATTTAAAGGGGCCATGACGCGGTCACCCAACAAAAATTGGTTTTCAGCAATATATAGAAGTAGACATTCTATTGTGCCTGTACTTATATTAAAAATGGGCTGTAAAAGAATATTTCGTTGCAAAATGAGCCCTAAAAATTGCCGGCTATGAACCCCACCCACTGCCAGCAACCGTCATTTTGCCATGGCATGTGCGACGTCATGTGCTGCATGGAGCGGAGCTGTCATCTTCTACCAAAGTTTCAGCCGCTGCACATCGTTCAGTTTTAACGCCAAGCTGAAGAAAGTAGAAATAGCTCCATTGCACATGCAGCTGACCACGAAGCAATATTGTTGGCTGGAATGCAGAGGCTCGCATAGCAAGCAGCTTGTTACGTGACAGCTCGTGAGGCTGGAAAATTAAATTTGGCATTGCCTGTTGAATAGCAGGAATATTGAACTTTTACTTGTGTCTTGTGGTCTCTAAACTTTTGACGCCATCTGTACATGAACCAGTGCCCGATTGTGAATGTGTCTTCTCTTCATAACCACATGTTTTCTTGCTTCCTTTTTGCATGCAGTGACTGCATGCTCATCTGTGGGCACGCACTGTAATATTGGAGCCAGAAAAAGACAAAAAGTTTATGCCACCATTACTTGTGATAGGTACATCACTGATTGCATTTGTGAATGAGCAGTGAAGGAGAATGGCACCAGCCACCAGCTACTTTTGCTGCTGCTTTATAGCTTAGAGTCTGCGTGGTCTGTACAGAAATGAATGTCTGCTGAGTTGTCCTGCAAGCACTCATCAGAAAACTTAACTCTGTGGCTTTTATAGCTGGCTATGTTCTGCTGCAACATTCTACAGTTCTTGATGTGCTTTTACAATGACGTTCTTGTCAGTTTCACTTCCTCTGTCTAATGCACAAATGCGTGCCTTCACTGTAGTGAGTTATTGGGTCAAGCCCTGGCATCGCCACGCACAGCATGTTGTGAATGCAGCTTGGGTATCGTCACCATGCACAAGCAGTGGAACTGTTGACGTTGCTTCTTTCTATAATGGCGGGCAGCCTTTATTCAAGAGTTGCTTCTCATGTAGCAGCAGCAGTAACGAGATGCGCTTTCGCACTGAGTGGTTGCCGATTTCTCTCTTTCTTTTTCTTTGTTGTATGCCTCGGAGGAAAATACGCTATTAGCTCGGTGTGGTGCTATTCCTGCAGGAAATGGCGTTTTTTTTGTGTGTGTGTGTGGTTTTCATCAGGGAGGGTGAAGTGCCTCAAGGCTTACGCACACTTCCATGGACTTCATGACGGTGAAGAATGGTCCCTTGTGTTGTAACCCCTTTTTTTCCTCTATAAGGAAAAGAAGAAGGCACACAAGTTATCAGGGAACTCCTCTCTGTTTGCCACACGGCAGTGGGTTGGCACGACGCTGCTTCCAAGCCGGTCTCAAAAATGCTAACTTTGCTCAAGGACTTGCGAATGTTGAATCTACTGCATGCGCATACTGCAGCGGCACGACTGGGCCAACTATTGCGCAGCTATTGCTATCGACAGGTGGCATTCAATAAGTAAAGTGCCACTATGCATGACAGGCTTGTATATTCTGGGTCTCACTTGTTTGCCTCAACGTGCAGGTCGCATTGGGACATTCCGGTTCTGTTCGTCTCGCGACCGGGGTCATTACTGTGATTACGTGAAACGACCTGGAGATGATCGGGAATACCGAGCCTGTATCTACACGTGCACTGGTAATGGCTGCAATGCCTCATCGGTACTTCGGCCTTGGACTGGTGGTGTGGCTGTCCTGCTGGTTGTGGTCCTTGCTTGGATGGTTGCCTTTTTTTAAAAATCTCATTGACAAAGTGCCCAGTGTGGCACAGTGGACTGACTCTTCCTGCACACAGTGCAGCAGAAGTATCCTGGCACCAGCTCAACAAAACCGCTTTCAGGCTGCGGTTTGTGCACTTCAATGGAAGCAAAATGTGGTAGTGTTTGCATATTTTGCTTGAATTGAACAAAAAGCCTTTATCAGCGGTCTGCAAGGTTGTTCTAGGTGTTTTAAACTCAAAGCAGTTTTTGTACAAATAACTGTAGCAGTGTGAAAATGCACGCAGCAATTCCGTCCAACCATACAAGTGTTGATTTGAAATCTTGTGTACCATTGCTAGCGATTATGACTTTTATGTCAAATATGTGTTTGTTACCGTTGCCGCTTTTTGCTTGGTCAGTGTGACCTTAATGTGGCCAAAATGTGTCTTGCCTATCTCGGAAATTTGAGTGCTGTACTTTCCTTACAGATTTATATTGTGTATACAATTTGTGGTAGTGTCGTACATTTCTAAACACGGCTGCCATCCTCGGAGAACCTATATGATGTATTTTGTTTTAAATGATAGGACGGTTGCTGAAGAAAGGAGGAGCAATCTCTTTTTTACCCCATTGATTAAAAAGAAAACAGTGACCTTTAACTACGGTTATTAAGCATCATTATTAATTATATTTCCATCCTGTCATAGAGTACAACTCATTGAATCGTGTCACTACAGTCGGCAAACCCTAGCTTATGGTCAACACATTTTACAGGCTTTTCTTGGTTTGCTTGTGAAGTTGCTACTATGCGCGTAGCGGTGTGGTTCATATTTTTCGTAGCAGGAGGCTGATGCACAAAATGGCATCCTGCCACTCCTTCGAAAAGTTATGGCACAGTGTTTTTGTCTTTACACGATGTGGCAGTTTGACACCCTGTTGAGTGGCTGCAGCAGTGTCAGTTCAGCTAAAATGTAATATTTGCAGCTATGATGTACAAGGCGTGGTTTTTGAAACCTCGTCAAATTACATTGTGGAGTTCAAAACCATAGTTATGATTGCCGAACCAATGTTTTTAGGTTACTGCTGACATTTAGAGGGACATTAAAGAGGCACTAAAGAGTGACATCTAATTAAATGCAAACCTTAACAGAATTGTGAGCCATGGAAGAAGCCTAACTTCCAAGTAGTGTTGTTGTAGAGCAGATTCAACGAGAAATTTTGAATCTCAAATGCAAGTGGATGCATTACAAAAAGCTTGCAGTTGTACTAGATGTTTTTGACACTGAAACTAAATTTTAAAAAGGTGCCTTTACTGCTTGCCAGAAGTGATACATGTACTTGGAACATCCAGATCCTTAAAATGACTATGAGCCTGTGGTGCACATACAAATCTCGGAAGTGATATGCTGTGACTTGCGTCATATCTGCTGATTATCAGGGCAGCCATTGTCTGCTTTGATTAAAGGCTGCTAATGTCAGCTGTGTTTTCTCGGAAGTGAATCTCGCCAAGAATCTAAAACATAACTTGCAGCATTATGTCAACGAACTTCACTCTATGTTTGATGGGTGTTGATCTTGTTTGAATATTTCATCATTTACAAAATTTTCATCAGGTAACATTTATTAGTGTCCCTTTAAACCTACTTTTGTTAAAGGGTGTAAGGAAACACATGGCTATCTCTTTTGCTTGTCTGCATCATTCTACTTCATGTACTGCCCTGCTTTTTGAAAGGCATTTAAAACATTTATTCCACACTCTCAAACAGTGAACCGTTTCAAAACATGCCTCTTACATCACTGTGCGTGGCCTCAGTGGACCTCAGTGGCTTGACGGAGTGCTCGGAAAGAATGTGAGCCTGTAAGGTGCAGAATGAAATTTAAGTAACTTTAAAGTTGAAGAGCATGCCCCACCACTTTCATTGCTGTCCAAATGTGAAAAATTGTGGAAAAACCAGGTTGGAACACATTTAGCCATCCTGACCATGAGTCAACAACCACCAAAGGGATCTTCAAATTGAATAAGCCTGCTTCTACGAATATTTACTTTGTGTTAGGTGCATAAAATCACTGCTACAGCGAACAGTTTTTGTGAAGCGTATATGTTCTCTGTCTTGATCCGTTTCATGTTTATACTGTTGTAAATCAGTGAGGTGTGTTTGACATTGGCAGCATTGTCTTGGGATGCTGTAGCATTGCTGTCCTTTGCTTTCACATGTGTTTGTTAGTGTGCTTGTTGCGCATTAGAAGTGTTATTTCTTCATCTTTAGCAGAGTTGAGATTCGTATGCGATCAGTGATTGCTAATGCAGGGAGGTCTGAATCTGGGCAGATGCTACAGTAGAGCTCACCAGATTTGATGCATGAAAGTCTTGTTTTATGAAGACAGTTTGTTGCTTGTTTTGTAGGGTTAAAGTGAACTTCTCTCTGTAGCTTGGAATGCACATTCTATGATCCATGTGCTTGCACACTGCAAACGTATAATTAAGCTGTTTGGGATGAGTGCACACTCAGGAGTACTACAGTCGAACCCGGATATATCGAATAATTCAATATAAACCTTTTGAAGAATTTCTTGCGTTTTTGGTGCCAATTTTGGTGTGCATGTTGGCTTCATGGTACTGCTTCACGATAATGTAAGAAAGATGCCATCACGACCATTTGCATTTTTTTTTATTTTGTATTTTTCCGTGATTTGCAGTTGGTGATGCAAAGTTATATGCAAGGGTGGGTTATACATCAGAAAATACGGTATCAATGTAAATAGCGCCTGAACATCTTCATACGCAGCTGTACATAGTCGTCAGGTGCCGGAAGCCTCTATTCTGCCTTGGCCCTAGTTTCGGCCTTGTTTTTGAGTGTCATACTCAGCGTGCTTCTTGGGATGCTGTATGCAGCAGAGACGCAAGTCTTCTTTCCCCCACCTTCCACTGTATTCATTATTTCCAGCTTTGCAGAGAACAGCATGGCTTTTTTCTTTTACGGCATTTATCGCGTTAACAAAAGAAGCAAACGGCGACCCCACACGGCCGGCTGGTGGGACCGACGATGAGGAATCATGGGGAAAAGCATGTGATAGCAAGCGGTAGTTTCTACTCGCTCTGTGTGGCACTCTCCTAATCACACCGCTTGCCCTCCCGAATGTTTGCGAGAAAGTCTTCCGTGAGGAAACAAGAAATTCTTGTGACGGAAAGCCAACTTTTTGGGGCGTTTCACGCTGCCTGATGTTCGATATAGCAAGTGTTCTGGCTCTTTTTGTTCGATGTAGCCATAGATTATTCTATGCATTGACGTTAAAGCATTGTAGTATTCGAAAATAGTTCGATATAAAGGATAATTCGATTTGCCCAATTTCGATGTAGTTGGGTTTGACTGTAATCGCATTCGTAGCATCTCTTTCTTGCGCTTACGCGAATCATTAACCAACAAAACCTGATGTACGGATCGATTGCATTTCATCTATTTTTTACCGACTCTCTCTTTATATATGTGTATATATTATATACAGCTTGCAAGTATAAAAATGCGGTTAACATGTTGGCTGCTCACAATTTCCATTGCTACTTTACTGCCACATAGCAATATGTTTTTAATTGCATCTTATTGTCTCTTCTCAAGTCATACTTTTTACGATTACATGGTGGTGTAACTTTTTACAGTATCATGGTGATATGCAGCTGCTACCAGAACTAGTGGCTTCATCTTGCTTTGTCTTGCAGGTGGGTCTCTTGGGCTCTCTGGGTGCTGTAGAATTTTTCTACCCAAGTTGCCTGCACACTTGCTTACATATTTGTCCTTTTCATGTACTGCTGCTATTTACATCGTGTTAGGTGCATAAAATCACTCTACATCCAGTCTGTTTCATCCTTGCATATCATCACTGAGCTATTTCATTTTGCCATGCTTGCATCATACAGAAAATTGCTCCTTCATGCTAACACTAGTTGTATCATTTGTTGCTTGGAGTGGTGGTTGTTTGGAATCATTGCAACAGCACATGTTTAGTAGAGGATGCACTTTGATTGATGGGCCCAAATTACCTCGACATGCTGCATTTATTTCTTAATTAACCATGCATGTCAATATTTTTTTTTTTTTTGACAGCTTGACTATCATTTTATTGTTTGCAGTGCCTGTTATGGCAAAAGGGATGCTTGAAGCGTGTTTTAAACTGCAAAGTTATATTCCGTGGTTGACACAGTGATGCTTCTCGTTTTGCAGCACTTGTATGTTCAGCAGTGAGGCATGAAGGTTTTTTACGGGAGAAATGTCACTGTATTTAAGTCTACTTTTTCCCACAGCTGTGTGAAAATGTACACTCATTTTGGAGGTTTCCCAAGAAACTGTGTTGTCGTCATCTCCTGTTTAAAGTGCGAGTGTTCATATACCATAGCTCTAGCAACTTTCTCCAGTCAGTGCTTGCATTTGACTAAGCATGCAAACTCTATTAAAGCACCATGGTTTGTGATTGTAAGAGCTGAGTAAGTTGTTCCAGCTGCTCCGGCATTGCAATGTATTGTACACTTTCTGGGTGCATATTGACTGGCACTTTTCTGTGATGTGGGTTTTAATGCATTATGTTCATAGCAGTTTTTTGTTATGAGACAGCCGTGTTACACAAGTCTGAAGTAGAAAACATGGCAGTGTGAAGAGCACTGCACTTTTCACTGCACTTTTCACTGCACTTTTCTTCTTTGCTGCTGCTGCTGCGATGTATTTTTTTGTGAGAAATGTTTTATTTTTTTATATAAATGAAATTCTGAGGAGCTTTATCTTTTTCTGGTGTTTGGCGCTTGTCAGTACATTTACAGTGCGCTCAACTTCTGGCACTGCCATCTAGAGCACTGCACGGGCCATGACGTTTACCCGCCCGAGCCCGGCCCAGTGTCAAAGCAATGCCCGGGCCCGGCTCGAACCCGAGAAAAAAAAATTTCACGTACCCGGCCCGGCCCGGTTCGACCGCAGATAGGGCCCGACAGGAGCCCGAGCCAGTAATCTAGGTGGTGTTGCCCGTACATGGAATCGGACAGCAAGGTGTTTTAAGTTGCAAATATCTACGTTTTGTTGTGAATGCTTCGTGAACACTTATACTTTAACCTATGGTAATTACTTGTACAAAAGGGCCTCATGGTGCAAACAGTTGAGCAGACGTACTGGGTATGATGAACGTTTGTTCGGCAGCGGTATAACTCTTTCGTGACTGTGGAAAAATTGGCTACATTTTAATGTGAGAGCGTTAAAGAGCTCGTTCCGCAGAAATTTCAGTATCGGCGTCGTTGGTTGTGAGCGAAAAATCATCTTATATAAAATAAATAATAAAAAAATCTTAGGCTTGAGTGAGAATCGAACCAAAGGCATCTGCGAGGCAGGCAGGTGTTCTACCACAGAGCCACTCCATTGCTTGGCACTGCACTGAAATTAACTTTAATGCGTCACAAACATACCCATCCTGTGTACAGGTGTCACAGTACGAGATGTAATATCGCAGTAAAACCGGTAAAACGGGGTACAAGCATATATTGCCAACGGGCGTCACACCATGTGAACTGCATAACGAGTTGGTGGTTTTAAAGACGGCCACCCATTACAAAAGTCGTACATATTACTGCGCGTATTCTCTTACGAACACGTAGTGGGTGCATCGCAACTTCGAAGAAGTATCACGCACGTAATTGCTGCTGGTTTAAAGCATGCCACCCATTACAAAGGGCATACACATTAGTGTATGCCCTTTGTAATGGGCATATTACACACACGTAGTGGGTACTGTTGTCATAAAAGTGCTGTTGAAGAGGGTGGAAACATTTGTGTGTGTGCGTGTGTGTGAGACTGGGCGGCTGAACATTATTACAAGCGAAACAGAGCACGATGAGGATGGGGTAGATGGGGCTGCATATCGTTTTGTATGCTTTAGTAATTATTTTTTTACTATGAGTAATATGATGCACACACTGTATTACATCTTAAGTAATTGTACACTTTAATGGTGTTAGTTTAAAAAATTAATATTAGGGTATAATATGTAAGAATATTTATGGAAAACAAGATTTATTGAACATTGCATAGAATATTTTTAATATTGGGCTCTAAACATGAAAGGAAAAATGAAAAATAATCTGAAATACACGAAATGTTTGCTTACAGGAAAGCTTACCTCTTTTTATGTCTGCCCAGTGAAAACCAACGCAACTAGTAATGTTGGACAAAACTGCATCGTTCCATCAGGTTGCACTTCCAATTTTCCAAAGAAAGTAATACAATAAACATATTTAAGAAGAGGAATAAATTTGCTAATGATTTATAGGTATTTTAGCAAATTATGCTAAATAGCAGCACAGAAAAAGATTCAGATACCAAAAGGTAGCACTGAACACAGCACCAAAACTAAAATCCTAGATTATTTTCTGTTCCTTGCTAAGTATCGACAACCATTGAAGCGCCACCGACGAATCTCATTGGCTCGGTAGCCATGTTTTTCGTAACGCTTTTACAGCGAAAGCTGATGAGATCATTTCACCGGCCGTTTTTGGCGCCGTAGTTGTCCGCCGCCGCCGGTTTCCGTAACCAGTATCGCTCGAAATATGAAAAAAATTCCAGCATGCAACGAGGTTCGAACCTGGGCCCTCTGCGTGGGAGCCCAGTATTCAACCTCTGAGCGATGCCGGTGCTTGAAACTGCTTTGCAAAAAGGTCCTATACAGGCTTCATGTCGGGAAGGAACCACATTAGCAGAGTAAAATAAGCACCAAGCGTCGCACAACGCGAATTCTGTAACCAGGCGTCACACAATGCGAATTGCGCAACGAGTAGGTTGTTGAATGCTTCGAACCCATTACAAAGGGATCTGCCATAATTCGTCGTCATCAGGCAGAGCATCAACAAAGTGCGCATCATGCCTTACATGCGTTAAGCAGGTACCACGGCTCTCCGTAGAATGACGAAAAATGGCACGGTGCCTGCTGCCCTACTCAAAAATTACAATGATTTATAGCGTAGTGGGTTCCTCGCAAATGCACTTGTATTGGTTTCCAAGGAAGCCCATAAGCGCTTGATCCATTTCCTCGGGGTCTCAGTAAAATAATAATTTATAGCGTAGTGGGTTCCTCGCAAGTGCACTTGTATTGGTTGCCAAGGAAGCCTATAAGCGCATCCCATGTAACACAAAACCTCTAAAAGACGTCTCGAAACGGCTACGGACGGCTATAGACGTCTTAGTTTACGAGAAGATCAAGAATAGACATTTTTGCAAAATAAAGAACTTGCCTCTCAAATATGCCTGCGTACTGTTTATTACCGTTTTCAACAGCTACGACATAGCCAGAGTGTATTCTGCCAAAGAAGTCCACAACGTCTACTTTGAGACATTTTTAGACATTCTGGGGGAAAGTGCGCGCGCAATGACTATCTAAATGATTCGATCTTCAAATGTTTTGTCCACGAGCGCAAAGACGCCAAAACGGCATGTCTAAAGAGCGGTGACTGTCGCTTTAGTGAAAGAAGAGACGCAGAAAACAAAGCCCTCAAAATAATTGGTTTTGCTCCGCAAGGCGCGTTTCTATCAGCAGTTTGGTAAGTATATTCTTTTCAAGCCATGGCGGCTAAGGCCGCGCAACGCTCGCGCAACAGCGAACGACAACAGAAGCAAACGCAGGCAGGCCAGGCAAGCATGATACTGATGCTACGCAGTCGGAGGCTCGAAGCGCTCGAAGCGGGTGTTGTCGAAGCGCGCATGTTTACCCCTGCATTCAAGAACATCTTTTCACTCGGCGCTCCACCTTGACTCAATGTCGATGGCAGATACACCTATTGGCAGGAATGTTCACTAAATATTGAGCAATAGGCGGGATTATTTTGTGAGAACCGTTGTGTCTTTTCTGTTGGATAGTGACGCTGTGTTCAGCTCGGTTGCCTTAGAACGCGTAGTTATAAAGCGAGATTCAGTAACGAAGAAGAACAATGTACATGCTGCGGAGGAACTAAGGAAACGATGGAACATGTACTGATTGAATGTGGCGATATTCACCCAGGTATACGTGTGGGCACGAGTCTACATGAAGCCTTGGGTTTTAGGGACAACACTGGAAAGCTGAACACGTCCGCGATAGAAATAAGTAAGAGACGGTTAGAGTATTGGTGGCAGAAAAGTAGAGATAAAGAACAAAAATAAATAATGGGGGGAAAAATAGGGTCATTCTGCCTTAAGAGGCAGAGAGATAGACCGTGAATTTATATTTTTTTGGTATAATAACATAGATTTAATCAATGTAAATAAGGTATTAGGCCAACATAAAACAAGGAAGCTTTTTTTTTTTTTTTTCTTCGAGCCTGGTGGCAGACATGTCACCGCCCCGTTACAAAGGGGACACTCATAGCATCCATCCATCCATCCATCAAGTGAAGGGTGAGGAGGTGAGGCTTGTTTGTCGTGTTTGTTCCTTCCTCCTCCTTTCCCCTCTTCCTCCACTAGTTCGCGCCAGCCGCCAGTTCGCGGCGGCTCGATCGGCAGCAGAGCTAGGCGACGGCCGGCGGTCATTTGCGTTTTGTGTAGCGTTGTCAGCTTTTGTTTGTGAACAGATGAACGGATTACGGGCTGTTTGGCATCAAGTAACGGCGATCATACTGTCTGTCGCATATTTTCCATCAGTGTTTGGTGAAACAAGCTTTACTGTGCTTTTTGCGACGGTACGTTCGTCGGTACGTTCGTTTCAAGAAGCGATTGTTCTGCTCACCACCTTCTTTGCAGCCAGACAAACAGCTAAGAACGTGTGCACGTTCGGATAGAGCGCTTTTTTCGGTAAGTGCACCTGACCTTTCGTCGTTTTTACTGAAAGGTTTTAGCATTGTGATTAAACTGTGAACAGTTCTTTGCTAAGTTGAACCGCGTGGTCGAACGCGAAACTATAGTATACCCGCCGGCCGCGAATCGTGAGCCAGACTGACTCGCCCTATTTTGAGTAATTATGTTTTGCGCGTTACAGCTCGTGGCTCCACGCACGCACGCAAGTGACAGGCCGACATAGTTTAGGCAAGCATGCTTACAACTACGCCGGCCTGTCGCTGACAAAGTGTCAAAGCTTCTACCGTAGGCGCCTCGCCTGTAGGTGCGGTTATGATTGATTGTCGTTTCTTAATACATGACAGCATTTTATCATATCTGTAATTGGAAATGTTTCTTTAGAGTGACTTGATGATTTGTTATTTGTTGTAAATCCTGCGTAGCTTACTTGCTTTCTCTGTATGCAGCTTTTCTTCACTGCTGTTTGTATTGGGCCTGAGACCACGCCAGCTAATGCGGAAGCCAGTGCAGTTTCTTTGACGAGACTTGGAGTGCATTCATGCAGAATTTTATTTACGTTGCTGCCGTGCCACTCAGCTTCACCTTGTGCGGTCACCCTCCGACGTGTTTTGTGCCACATTTGGTTGTGCTTTATTCATTAATAAAGCCGATTTGACAACATCATGGGATAATTTATTGTTGCTGGGAAGCGCGATTATTTATTTGCGCGCCACCCGCTAAACGTCATTTATGTAGTACAGTATACGTGTTGATCCCCTGCGTACGTGTTCAAATTTATTATAAACCGATGTCTTTTACATGAAAATTGGATATGTATGGTGTGCTGAAGTAGACAATAATTCACGCGGCATATATGAGCGACCGCAACAACTTGATTCGGTCCGCAATAAACGCGAGTAAACTCAGCGTCGAAAACTTATATATGCAACAGTGGGGACATGCGTGGGTGAACAGGTATGTACGTATGTTAGTGATCTTGCTTGATTGTTTGGTCACTTGCTCGACGACTGACGTAGGAAGTGTGAGAAAAACAGGATGCTCTCGCGGGAGCTCTTTCGGTCCCTTCAATCTCTATGTTCCTATGGTAGCCGTCAGGCTGCTGACCAAACATCTGCAAAGACAGTTATATTAGTTTATTTTATATTTCGAAAGTCAAAAATTTCGAAAACGGCGAAAAAACAAGAACGTCTATAAAACGTCTTATCTTGGTCTTCTCAGAACGTCTTCTAAAGACGTCAACTAGCGGGACATTAGCACAGCTATCAGACGTCGGATAGACGTCTACGGCTACGGGAATGTCTTGACCAAGACGTCTATTAGCCCTTTTTGATAGCCGTTCAAGACGTCTTTTAGACGGGAAATAGCTTCTTTTGTGTTACATGGGATGATCCATTTCCCCGGGGTCTCAGTAAAATAACAATAATTTATGGCGTAGTGGGTTCCTCGCAAGTGCACTTGTATTGGTTTCCAAGGAAGCCCATAAGCGCATGATCCATTTCCTCGAGGTCTCAGTAAAATTACAATTATTTATAGCGTAGTGGGTTCCTCGCAAGTGCACTTGTATTGGTTGCCAAGGATGCCCATAAGCGCATGATCCATTTCCTCGGGGTCTCAGTAAAGTTCTCCCTCCCCCCCCCCCCACCCCGCCGTCTCTTTCCCATGTCAACGTATGTTATACAGCATGACGGGAGAGGGAAATAGCGACCGGGCGTCACCCAATGCAAATTACATAACTGGTGGGCCGTTTAAAGCTTCCAACCCATTACAAACGGCTGAGCCATAATTCTTCATCGTCATCAGTCGTCGCGTCAACAAAGTACACATAATACCTTACAGACGTGTAGCTGGTGCCTCGCTTCTCTGCAGAATGACGAATAATGGCTTAGTAGGTGTTTCCCAAGTTCACAAAAATTGTGATTTATGGCGTAGTGGGTACCTTTCTAGTGTACTTGTATTGTAGTCCCAAGAGAGCTTACAACGGGCTCTAGAAACGCCGCTCTTCCAGCTTTCGCTGTGACTGTGCTGCGGTTTCAGCGCAGGCCTGGCGTTTTTTTTTCAGCACCCGGTGAAACGCGTCCCCCGCTCACTAATGACGGAGGAGAAAGGCGCGTCGCGTTCCCATATTGTCCGCTGAAAAATGCGTGGCTAATGTACTTAGACCACACTTAGGCGTACTGTGGCTTTGTAAATCTTCCAAGTTTGGAAGAACATGGCGGCAGATGCCGGCTGCACGTGAGAGGATCGGGAGAGGAGGCAGTTGTCGGTACTTTGTCAAAAAGGGAAAAATCTATCTAGGGATTTTACCAAAACATTGAAAATATTCTAAACTTGTCAGCTTCAAAAAAAGGCCTTCACATTTCAATGTCTGACACTATCCAAATAGGTGGAACCATCTGTGAAAAAAAATCTTTTTTTTCTTTCCAAGGTTGGTGTGCCACTAGGCAAAACGCGTTACAAGTGGCATTTGTCCGGTCGTCAAGTTTCTTGATCTCATATAGCACTTTTTGTATTCTCTCCGCTTCTTCAATAGGTACGGCTTGCTCTGATTGTACTTGTTTTGGGAACGTGTAGTGGTGGAAGCGGCAGGCAAATGAAATTCGCCATCTCTGTGGCCGTGACTATTTCCCAAGAACCATCATACTCGGCATAAGACTGCTTCTACAGGATTTGCAACCACGCATACTCATTTTTGTTAACACAAATCCCGTTTGTTACTTTCGCTGTGAAAAAAAAATATGCCCAAAACGCCGATTTTCCTACATATCGCTTCATTGCGAAATACTACTCTGAGGACGTACACGGCCGGGTACCCTTCTTGGGCTGAGCATTATACTCTCTACTAGCTGAATATGATGTCACCACACTGCAAATAAAGGATACAATAGTGCCAAGGTCCTCGCGACATTTAAATCGGAGTAAAAAATTGATGTGCCAGAAACAGGGGCGTAGCCAAGGGGCGAGGGGGGTTCAACCCCCCCCCCCCCAAACATCGCCACGTCATATGGCGATGTCGCGAGGTGCTGCGAACTCAGATCAGCACTCACGCTTACTTTAAAACCAAATTAAAATATCTTGAAGCCAACGTCCAGCACTAATAATCGGTCAGAAGTGTCCCCGTATATACAGGTCCATAAAAAAAAAAAACATCTTGAGGTTTCACTTTTGATGTCAGGGGTCCTTTAAACCTACAAAGCCGATCATGCACCCCTCGCGATACCGGTATACCTGTCTTCAGCATAGTAGCACCTTGTCACAGTGAGCGAAATAGAGGAAAAAATCCAAAAATTTTAAGGCGAAAGCCTTAGGTGCCTCATAAAACGCGGAAATTGAGCGGCGTCCCCTGGCGGCGGTGTCAACATGAGGGATGCAAGAAATCATCATCACGTGATGACGTCACATATCGCCTAAATTTGTGACGTTATCACATGACATCCTTGCTTCGACGGTGATGTCTACGAAAAGATGTCTACGGCTACGCGTCTTGATCAAGACGCGTAGCCGTAGACATCTTTTTGACGTCTGATAGCTGTGCTAATGTATAGTTGACGTCTTTAAAAGACGTTTTGAAAAGACCAAGATAAGACGTTTTATAGACGTTCTTGTTTTTTCGCCGTTTTCGAAATTTTGGACTTTCGAAATATAAAATAAACTAATAGAACTGTCTTTGCAGCATGTTTGGTCGGCAGCCTGACGGCTACCATAGGAAGATAGATTGAAGGGACCGAAAGAGCTCCCGCAAGAGCACTTTCCTGTTTTTCTCCCACTTCCTATGTCCGTCATCGAGCAAGTGACAAAACAATCAAGCAAGATCACTAACATACGTGCATACCTGTTCACCCACGCATGTCCTCACTGTTGCATATATAAATTTTCGACGCTGAGTTTACTCGCGTTTATTGCGGACCGAATCAAGTTGTTGCGGTCGCTCATATATGCCGCGTGAATTATTGGCTACTTCAGCACACCATACATATCCAATTTTCATATAAAAGACATCGGAATAAATTTCAACACGTACGCAGGGGATCAACACGTATACTGTATTACGTAAATGACGTTTAGCGGATGGCGCGCAAATAAATAATCGCGCTTCTCGGCAACAATGAATTATCCCACGATGTTGTCAAATTGGCTTTATTAATGTATAAAGCACAACCAAATGTGGCACAAAACACGTCGGAAGGTGACCGCACAAGGTGAAGCTGAGTGGCACGGCAGCAACGTAAATAAAATTCTGCATGAATGCACTCCAAGTCTCGTCAAAGAAACTGCACTGGCTTCCGCATTAGCTGGCGTGGTCTCAGGCCCAATACAAACAGCAGTGAAGAAAAGCTGCATACAGAGAAAGCAAGTACGCTACGCAGGGTTTACAACAAATAACAGATCATCAAGTCACTGTAAAGAAACATTTCCAGTTACAGATATGACAAAATGCTGTAATGTATTAAGAAACGACAATCAATCATAACCGCACTTACAAGCGAGGCGCCTACGGTAGAAGCTTTGCACTTTGTCAGCGACAGGCCGGCGTAGTTGTAAGCATGCTTGCTTAAACTATGTCGGCCTGTCACTATAGCGTGCGTGCGTGGAGCCACGAGCTGTAACGCGCAAAACATAATTACTCAAAATAGGGCGAGTCAGTCTGGCTTACGATTCCCACCGGCGCGTATATTCGCAATGCCCACGAACTATAGGTGGCGCGCCGTGCTTTTCAAGATGGCGCCAGGAGGAGGGTCAACCCGTTTGTTAGCATAGGAACAGATAGTACGTGCGGACGTGCGGCCCGTGCCACTTTCACCGGATGAAGTCATGAGCTGTGCTGAATTGGATATGAGACTAAACTACTTTCCCAAACCATGGAAAGTGCTAAGTACTCGCCACCTAATTATTTGCTGTGGTGTGAAAGGTTATATTTCAGCTCCGTTACCGTGCATAACGATGCTTTGCGAAATCCTGTGCGTGCTACATAAAACTGCATGAACTAAAATTGACGTATGAGCAGAACGGCACTCCGAGGTAGTACATACCGAGCCAACGTTTATAGATACGTTGTACCGAGCCTGCCTTACGGATTTGCCGCAGTATAGGCCGCCAGCGAGCAGTATAGGCCGCCAGCGAGTAGCGCCATCGCTGCTGCACGGGACCGCACGTTTAACGTGGTGATGGTTTGCAAACGTATTACGCCGTCGTCATTACTTGTGCAGTCGGGAACGCGGAGTTACGTCTTCAACGGAACACAAGCATTTAACTTCCCATTCAGTAGCGCTTGTGTCACAGCCATGCTGAGACTCTAGCCGTGTGCAATTCACTTCACTCGCATGTTGCAGGCTCGATCAGCACGATCGAAACACGAATATAGAAAAGAATGCACACGTATCTTTTTCGCAACGTCGAAGAAGTTAGCCGAGAGGCGTGGATTGTGGCTGTGACAGCACGTTCCAACGCTCTAACCATTTCGCTTTTCTGGTCGAGCTCGAGCGTGTTGGCGGCATGCGGCGCTCCATAATATCCACAATAATTGATACATGCAATGCACAAGAGGAACTATGCTTTTATTTTGATCTCGCTCAAGGATATTATACATTAAATACAATCAAAGTGACTTACGAGCGTGAAAGAACATTAACGCACGAGGGGACGTGAAGTGCAACAAGCTCCTCGTGAGTTAGCAGCTGATAGTTTACCGTCGCTGTCACTCTCGGCGCCTTCACAGTCTTGTCCAGTGAAACATCCTCGTCGTCAAGATGGTTTCTTTCAACATTGCTGCTGAAAGCAATCTGAAGAATTTCCTCCACCGAACAACTTCGACCACTCAGCGTCGCCACGTTTACAATTACAGAGACGTCTGGGCACGGAGAACATTTCGCTAAGGTGGCTTTTTCGCTCTCAAATCGGTCAACGAGCAAATCGCTTGCAGTGTGCTGCCACCTATCAACAAACGTACAAAAACAAGCGGCGCAGCGCTGGCTATGAAACCAACACACTGGCGAAGGACGGCGTGGAAAGCGTTCGCTCCACGAAAGGCGTGGAGCAGACGCGTCCTCGAATGATTGAAACGTAGCTCGCACGATTAGTAACAGCGCTTTGCTGACAAAGGATAGAGGCATATTTTAATGTACCGACAACTTGAGATCGCTCAGTTTTACAAGAGCACATCGCGAGCCGGCGCGACCTCCCGCGTACAGTGTTATGGGATTCATGCTCTACAAGAAACACTGCACCAATGCTATATACAAGTAAAACAGGGTGATCTTCAACTGAATATGTAAGACGATAACATTTAACTAACCTACGTGGCTACAGAAAGCCTCGCGAAGCTGATAGTATGCGTACGCTGTGGGCTAGCATTGAAAGCGCGAGTCGCCACGTATTTTCACGAAAACTTCGCGCCTCGCAAGAACGAATCAGATTTCTCGTGTCACGGAGGGCCCGGTTTGTTCAGTGATGCAGGGAACATGCCAAGTCGTAGTGTTCCTCTTGCCAACGCGTTAACACTGAGGTTAGCACAGCCGAACAAGGGAGCGACTGCGTAGTGCTGCCATTTTGTCGTCTACTAACCCTCCTCGAGAGGACGCTCCTGAATTCCGCTTGGCGGCGCGACAGTCTATGGGCATTGAGAATACTATAGTTTCGCGTTAGACCACGCGGTTCAACCTAGCAAAGAACTGTTCACATTTTAATCACAATTCTAAAACCTTTCAGTAAAAACGACGAAAAGTCAGGTGCACTTACCGAAAAAGGCAGGGTTCTGTTTGGTGTCGCAGAAGTCCGTGGTATGCCCGTGTCACTGGGGCGTACGTAACCCACGAGCCGCTTCGCCCTTCTCAGTATTTTGCCAGCGTCCGTGGTGTGCCCGTGTCATTGGGGCGCACGTAACCCACGAGCCGCTTCGCCCTCCTCAGTATTTTGCCAGCGTCCGTGGTGCGCCCGTGTCACTGGGGCGCGACCCACGAGCCGCTTCGCGCTTCTCAATCTGGCAACAGACTTCTGCGACACCAAACAGAACCCTGCCCCGAAAAAAGCACTCTATCCGAACGTGCACAAGTTCTTAGCTGTTTGTCTGGCTGCAACGAAGGTGGTGAGCAGAACAATCGCTTCTTGAAACGAACGTACCGACGAACGTATACCGTCGCAAAAAAGCACAGTAAAGCTTGTTTCACCAAACACTGATGGAAAATGTGCGACAGACAGTGTGATCACCGTTACTTGATGCCAAACAGCCCGTAATCCGTTCATCCGTTCACAAACAAAAGCTGACAACGCTACACAAAACGCAAATGACCGCCGGCCGTCGCCTAGCCGCCTAGCTCTGCTGCCGATCGAGCCGCCGCGAACTGGTGGCTGGCGCGTACTAGTGGAGGAAGAGGGGACAGGGGGAGGAAGGAACAAGTATTATGAAACAAGCCTCACCCTTCACTTGACCGAGCTGAGCACAGCGTCACCATTCAACAGAAAAGACACAGCGGTTCTCACAAAATGATCCCGCCTATTGCTCAATATTTAGTGAGCATTCCTGCCAATAGGTGTATCTGCCGTCGATATTGAGTCAAGGTGGAGCGCCGAGTGAAAAGATGTTCTTGAATGCAGGGGTGAACATGGGGGTAAACCAACCTCCTTGGGGTAAACATGCGCGCGACAACACCCGCTTCGAGCCTCCGACTGCGTAGCATCAGTAGCATGCTTGCCTGGCTTGCCTGCGTTTGCTTCTGATGTCGTTCGCTGTTGCGCGAGCGTTGCGCGGCCTTAGCCGCCTTGGCTTGAAACGAATATACTTACCAAACTGCTGATAGAAAGCCGCGTTGCGGAGCGAAACCAATTATTTTGAGGGCTTTGTTTTCTGCATCTCTTCTTTCACTAAAGCGACAGTCACCGCTCTTTAGACATGCCGTTTTGGCGTCTTTGCGCTCGTGGACAAAACATTTGAAGAATCATTTAGATAGTCGTTGCGCGCGCACTCCCGCCACCCACGAAACACAAAACCTCTATAAAACGTTTTATAGAGGTTTATAGAGGTTTTAAACGTTTTAAAGACGTTTCATAGAGGTCTTGTGTTTCATGGGCAGAATGTCTAAAAATGTCTCAAAGTAGACGTAGACTTCTTTGGCAGAATACACTCTGGCTATGTCGTAGCTGTTGAAAACGGTAATAAACAGTACGCAGGCATATTTGAGAGGCAAGTGCTTTATTTTGCAAAAAATGTCTATTCTTGATCTTCTCGTAAACCAAGACGTTTATAGCCTTCCGTAGCCGTTTCGAGACGTCTTTTAGAGGTTTTGTGTTACATGGGTAAAGTGTTCTAGAAAGGGGTAGTGGGCTGACTGGAGGCCGTGCACTGACGCACTTTATGTCTCACCTGGTAGATGGCGCCACCACCACCTGCAATGTAAGCGACGCGTTGCTGCCCTCAGCGCGAAGGTTAGTTTGCCAGCGCTTCAAGCACAAACTACTCTTGTGCAACCCCTGTACATAGCCATTTTCGTTGCTTTTTTTTTCTTTTGCGTGAGCATATTCTTGCTTTGGCCGTCGTTCTGGCGCATGAAGTATCGCTAAACATGAGCGCGTCATCAGCGGGCGCCGGATGCAATATATGCTGTAAACCGCCAGTTTTGTATTGCAGTAGCGAGCTCTCGCTTAAAAAAAAATAGATCTCGCAGTTTTATTGCGTTTAGATAATTAATTAATTTATGGGGTTTTACGTGCCAGAACCACTTTCTGATTATGAAGCACGCCGTAGTGGAGGACTGCGGAAATTTCGACCACCTGGGGTTCTTTAACGTGCACTGACATCGATTGCCTTTAGATAAAAGAGACTAATATTTTCATGCTAGCGTTTGTACTCGGTAGTCTCTTTAGTGAGGTCATACTCTCACTAAATAAAACAATATTACTACAAACTTAAGCACCTTACGCGCTCTCAGTTGATATATTCTCCTGAAAAGTGCAAAGAAAATGTGTGGGAGTGCACAGCAGGAAAGACCTATCCTAACCATGCCCAAGAAATAAAAGACCGAAAGTAAGGGTAGACCATGCAATCAGATTTTGCTTCTTGAAGACCCCTCACATGCTGGAAATTATATTTGTGTAAGAAATTGCATGCAAACACCGCTATCAGTTGAGTGCAAAAGTCCAGTTAGCAATTAGCAATTCTGCTGACACTATAATATGCCTAAAAGGTTCATCTGCACTCTTTTCTACAGAACTATTTGTCCGCACTCCTGTATTTAGAAAAATGAATTTGTAATGAAGGTGTGGAAAAATGTAGACAACAATCGTTCGCGGAAATAAGTGAAAAGTTTATTTGGTGGGGCAGCACAATGACCTTATATACTCCACAAAAGCCATGCGTATCAATCACTTTCGTTTTTTTTTTCAAAGTGAAAACAGATGGAAAAAAGCTGAAATAGCTTGAAGAGGGCCTTGCCCCATTTTGTACTTATCAGCGTGTGCGGCAAAAAGCATGTCCCCTAAAACAGCCCAATAGATGCTAGAAAAATACTCACAAAGAGACGCTAAATATTTTCAATAGCATACTTAGCATAGCATAAATTTAAAAAGTTCACAAAAGCACATGAATACTCAACACATATTGTTCACACAATAAGTGAAGAAATACTAAAAAAATGACAAATAACAGACACATTTCCATTCAAACACATGCATTTTATACAGATCTACTGACGTTCTGGTAGATCATATTAATCGCACTGTTGATGGTACGCCAAGGACCAAAGCCACCATTCACAATTGAATTAAGGGTTTATTGCTGTAGTATGCATGGCGAGTGGAAATTAACATACTATCTTACTTGTTTTTCAAATCTGGCATTTTCTTGTATTTGGGTCAGTGAAACAGAAAAAGAATATTCAGAGAAGATTCATACTGCAAGTTTAACCTACACTTGTAAAATCTAAACGCAGGAACAATAATAAAATTTAAAAAATCTTCTATAGCAAGGAAAAAAAATTTAAGTGCCGCGGCTTATATTGAAGTGCTTTGCTTTTTGGCGTTTGCCTGCTCTGTCTGTGTTTAGCCCCTTAATGTAAAAATGAAGTCGCGTAACAACATAGAATTGGATTATTTTTTGAGAGAGCATTGAGGCATGGCTTCGGCACCCAACCTCTTGCCAAAGCCTTGCTTTCACAATAGTCAGCACATCTAAAATGCTGTCTGCATGGAGTTCTTCACATGAAAAGCAGCCCGTGAACAAGCCTTGCTACCAATCTACATTATTCACAACTACAGGAACTGAAAAATGAAACGTACTGACGAAGCAATGCTCGGCCGAAAACCTGCAGCGACGACGAAACACAGCAGCAGCCCTACAGCAGCGGGGCGAAGGCGCGAAGGCTCCCATTGCTGACGATGGTAGCGCCGCCACGCGGGCACTCAGGAAAACGAAAACTCGTTTACATTTTTTGCGCCGCGGCAACGTGCCCTCTCCCCGGAGAGTAGGCTCACTACCCAATATTCTAGAACACTATAACATGGGTTGGTCTTCTTCTTTAGAAAGACTTTATATTAGAGGGCTCTAAGAGTAATGAAATCGGCACTCGGATTATCCTGAAGACTTCTGCGAAGTACCTTGCTTTGTCAGGCACATGTTTTCTTTAATAAGTGAGAATTTAAGGTACTAGAGTCATAGCAGGTTCTTCATACTCATCGTATTTACAACGCTGAAGTGAGACTGTGAAGTTTGCAGGTGGAATGCTCAGATGACGTACAGGTTAAATGTGGCTGTACTTCTTAAACTTGACGGTAATATTTCCAAAATGTTATTAAACACTGCTGTGTTGTCGCAGTATAGGACGGCCCAGCCTGCACAATCTGTTTGTGCAGATTCTGCCGTGATTGAAAACAAACAATTTTGAAAAGCAAATAATCTAATCATCTCTATGAATATAAAAAATCACGTCAAATTCAGCGAAAATGTAGTCCCCCCCCTTTCTCTCTCTCTCTCTCTCTCTATATATATATATATATATATATATATATATATATATATATATATATTGTAGAGAAGCCTTGGGACATGGTAATGGGTTACCCTCTCCAGCTCCTTCTAGTGGGTCGTCCTCTTTGGTTGCTTGAAAAAGAACGCCGCTCGCGCAGGGAGTTCGTGCCTTGCTGTGACTGTCGCCATTACTCATTGTCGTTGAGTGCTGTCTATTAAACATCTTAACAATTTGGTGGAGGTGCTCTGCTCCCATTCAATGCCCCTGGAGCTCCGATCCCGTACCCTGCCATCTACCATGCCTCAAGACGCCGCCCAGAAAACGCCTCCCCTCGCAACGAGCACATGTCCCGGTGTCCCCCGTATACGAGATCCACCTATCTTCACTGGCGCCGATATAGCACCGACGTGGAGGACTGGCTCGCAATTTACGAGCGCGTCAGCATCCCCAACAAATGGGACGAAGAAGGCAAGTTAAGCAACTTGGTATTCTACCTCGCGGGCGTAGCAAGCTTGTGGTACAACAACCACGCGTCCGATTTTGCGACTTGGTCGCAACCTCCGGCTCCTGCGCCCCAGAGTTACCCTCCAGTTGTTGCCAGGACGCCCCAAGTAATTCCTGCGGCTGCCCCAAGGAATTACGCCGAAGCCGCCGTTAGACCTCCGTTCTTTGAGGCGGGTGTGCCGGCTACATATGCTGACGCCATCCCTCCGCCCCGAATGCAGCCCACCATGCAGTCATTTCAGCAACCGACCCGTCACTCACGTACTGCGACATGGGCGGGACCTACCCCGGCGAACCGATGGCGCACCCCCGACAACCGGCCCATCTGCTTTGCTTGCGGTTACGCCGGTCACGTGGCACGTTATTGTCAACGCGTGCAGCCGCCTCGAGTCGCGTCACCTGTCACCAGCCAGTCAAGCCGTGCATTCTACGACCCACCTCCACCTATGTCGCCGACGTCACGCCCACCTCCAGCTACTCGCCGCTCTCCGTCTCCACGACGTCGATCACTGTCACCCATGCGGCCACGTTCGGTCGCACGAGAGCAGGAAAACTAGTCGTCGCAGTCCAGGAGGCGAGGGCTGCGACGCTATCGAACTGTGAAAGCCCTCAGCGAAGTCCATCGAATGTAATCGACGTGCTCGTGGACGGTGTTCGCGCATCGGCCCTTATCGATACTGGAGCCGCTGCATCCGTTATGGACGCAAAACTTTGCTGCTTACTTCGAAAAGTGATGACGCCACTTTCTGGGATGTCCCTCCGTACCGCGAGCTCCCAGAGTATTCATCCCACAGCAGTATGCACTGCTCGCGTCGTCATTCAGGACGTTCTGTACGACGTTGAGTTCATCATAATTGCGGCATGCTCTCACAACGTCATCTTGGGATGGGATTTCCTCTCCCGCCACGACGCCGTAATTCGTTGCGCACCAGCCGAAATCGAGCTCTCACCGTTCTCACATTTGACGCCGACAGACAGCCCATCGGCAGTGAGCAAGATCCTCGTCAAAGACGATACGAAAGTGCCTCCAAACTCGTCAACGGCTGTGTCGGTCTACTGCGCTGGTCTCTCCGACACCATTGCACTCCTTTCGCCATCTGCCCGCGTCTGCACTAGGAAAGGGTTGCTGGTACCTTTTGCGACCGTGCGAGTCACTCAGGGCAGCACCACTATTTTTGTTACCAACCCATCCCCGTGCATTGTTACGTTGGTTCGAGGGGAATGTCTCGGCAAAGTGGAACCCGTTGAAGACGCACAAGTTCTGGACGCACCCGATGACTCGCACTGTACCAGTTCCCGCACCATCAGTGCTGTTTCCACGTCTGATTCGTCACCTACTGATGTATTTGGTCCCTCCATTGCTGACAACCTTACGTCGGTCCAGCGTTCGCAGCTTCTGTGCTTGTTGGATGAATTTCGTCATTCTTTCGATGTCGGGCAAAGATCCCTCGGCCGCACGTCCGCTGTTACGCATCGCGTCGACACTGGCGCCCAACCACCACTGCGGCAACGTCCATATCGCGTGTCTCCCACAGAACGCCGGGTAATTAACGAGCAAGTGGACGATATGCTTCGACGCGATGTAATTCGGCCCTCCGACAGCCCATGGGCGTCTCCTGTTGTTCTCGTTGCGAAGAAGGACGGTTCTGTGCGGTTCTGTGTGGACTGCCGACGGCTCAACAAGGTCACCCGCAAGGATGTTTATCCACTGCCGCGAATCGACGACGCGATTGACAGCCTCCAAGGAGCAGAATTCTTTTCATCTCTCGATTTGCGCTCCGGGTACTGGCAAGTACCCATGGCTGATGACGCTCGACCAAAGACAGCCTTTGTCACGCCCGACGGCTTGTACGAGTTCAACGTCATGCCGTTCGGTCTGTGTAATGTGCCCGCGACCTTCGAGCGCATGATGGAGACCGTTCTGCGTAACTTGAAATGACACACGTGCCTGTGTTACCTGGACGACGTCGTCGTCTTCGCTCCGGACTTCTCCACGCATCTCCAACGTCTGCGGCATGTTTTGACTCGTTTGAGCAACGCCGGCCTCCAACTGAATCTGAAGAAGTGCCGATTTGCGGCACGGCAGCTGACAATCCTCGGCTACGTCGTGTCCAAAGACGGAATCCTTCCCGATCCGGCCAAGCTTCGGGCCATGGCCGAATTTCCCAAACCTACGTCCGTCAAAGAACTGCGCAGTTTCGTCGGACTGTGTTCATAATTTCGACGCTTCATACGAAACTTTGCCACCATCATATCGCCGCTGACGATCGCTCCTTGGAAGTAACGGACCCCTAAATTCATGGTCGTCCGAGTGTGAGGACGCGTTCGCAAAGCTCCGTCGTTTGTTGACGTCTCCTCCCATACTACGCCACTACGACCCTACGGCCCCAACGGAGGTACACACGGACGCCAGCGGTGTAGGCCTCGGCGCTGTCCTTGCGCAACGCAAACCAGGGTTCCCCGAATATGTCGTGGCATACGCAAGCCGTACGCTTACCAGAGCCGAGACCAATTACTCAGTCACGGAAAAAGAGTGCCTGGCGATCATATGGGCCCTTGCAAAGTTTCGAACTTATTTGTATGGTCGCCCATTTGATGTCGTCACCGACCATCATGCACTATGCTGGCTGTCGTCATTGAAAGATCCTCAGGCCGTCTCGCCCGCTGGGCACTTCGCCTGCAGGACTACGACATCCGCGTGCTGTACCGCAACGGACGCCAGCATGCTGACGCCGACGCCCTCTCGCGCTCTCCCTTGCCTGACGACAATGCCCCCTGCTCAGTATCTCACATAGCTGTTGCTTCAATCAGCGTTCACACCATCGCTACCGAACAGCGCAAGGATAAATGGATCACGTCGCTGATCGACTTGCTCACTGATCTGACGGCAACACCATCCACTCGCGCGTTGCGTCGTCAAGCCCACCATTTCGCCGTTCGTGACGACCTCCTGCACCGACGCAATTACAACGCCGACGGCCGCCAGTGGCTACTAGTGATACCCCGCAGTCTGCGTTCTGATATATGCGAGGCCTTCCACTCTGACCCGCAATGCGCGCACTATGGGGTATCCAAAACTTACCACCGCATTCGACAACGATACTTCTGGCGTGGGATGTACCGCTACGTGCAGAAGTTCGTTCGCTCCTGCCTCGATTGCCAACGCCGAAAACCTGCAACGCACGTGTCGCCAGCAGGTCTACAACCATTACCTTGCCCTAACCGTCCGTTCGGGCGCGTGGGCATCGATTTGTATAGACCACTTCCTCTGACTTCGGCTGGTAACCGCTGGGCCATCGTCGCTGTTGACCATCTAACGCGATACGCCGAAACCGCCGCCCTCCCAGCGGATACAGCGCGCGATGTTGCCTCCTTCCTACTACACCGATTCATACTGCGTCACGGTCCACCCCAAGAGCTTCTCAGCGATCGAGGCCGTGTCTTCTTATCGGAAGTCGTGGAAGCCATTCTGAAAGAGTGCCATGCTGTTCACCGCAAAACTACTGCTTACCACCCGCAGACGAATGGCCTAACCGAACGCTTTAACCGCACGCTCGGCGACATGCTGTCAATGTACGTCGCCGCCGATCACACCAATTGGGATGCCATTCTGCCCTTCGTCACCTACGCCTATAACACCGCCCCTCAGAGCACTACTGGTTTTTCACCGTTCTTCTTACTGTAGAAGGCACCCGCCGCACACCATCGACACGATACTTCCATACAAGCCGGATTCATCTGAGTGTGCGCCTATTTCTGACACAGCCAGGCTAGCTGAAGAGTGTCGCGAGCTTGCCAAGACATTTACGACGCAGGAACAAGAGCTGCAGAAGTGCATTCGCGATGGCACCACCACTTCTGAACCCACGTTCCTCCCTGGAGCGCTCGTATGGCTCTCGGTCCCTACCACTGCAAGTGGCCTTTCTTCAAAACTGCTGCCGAAATACGAAGGCCCATACCGGGTCGTCGAGCGCACATTCCCGGTCAACTACTTGATCGAACCCATCGAACCAGCTTCGGACATGCGCCGTCGAGGGCGCGACATTGTCAACGTGGAGCGCCTCAAGGCCTACTATGACCCACTCAGTGACGAGCTGTTAGGTCGCCGGACGGCTCCCTTTTCGTACCCGGGGTAATTGTAGAGAAACCTTGGGACATGGTAATGGGTTACCCTCTCCAGCGCCTTCTAGTGGGTTGTCCTCTTTGGTTGCTTGAAAAAGAACGCCGCTCGCGCAGGGAGTTCGTGCCTTGCCGTGACTGTGGTCATTACTCATTGTCGTTGAGCGCTGCCTATTAAACACCTTAAAGGGGTCATGAACCACTTTTCCAAGTAATGATCTAATGGCCTCAGTATCGGAGTGTACTGCCTCCCGAATCGATTGCCGCAAAAATTTCTCGAATCCGTCCAAGAATCAGCGGAGTTACGGGGTTTGACC